>NW_027435295.1:0-1330 GCF_044706935.1 Curcuma longa
TCATTAAATAATATTCCATTCTACCTTTCCAGTAGGCAAAGTCATTTCCATCGAAGTATGGTGGTCGTGCGGTGCTGTAACCCTCTTGGAATGCCATGAGTTGCTCCGGTTGATTGTTAGATCCTCCGAAACGTAACCGGCTCTGATACCACTTGTTAGGATCGGTTGGTTCGCTAGAGGGGGGTGAATAGCGTTTCTCGATTTTTCTTGATCTTTCTCTGCACAGAGATTAGCGGAAGCAAAATATAAAAGAGAAAACAAGAGATCAACGCTAACCCGGTTTGTTTACTTGGTATCCACCTCCGCAGAGGTGACTAATCCAAGGATCCACACGCACGCACACACCCGATGCACTATGAATCTTCTCCTTCTCGAAAACCTCGAAGGCGGAGAAACCTTTACAACTCTTTCGATCTCCTCAAGAATGATATGAAATAGTGTTTAAGAGGAGAGGAAGAAAGCAGAGAATAGAGAACAAACAAGTTCTCAAAAGAAGCACAAAGTAATGAAAGAATAGCGAAAAATTCTTGAGTTGATCTCGTGCAGGCTTCTTTTATAACTCTGCAACATCAGTCGACTGCTGGCAGGGCCAGTCGACTGATGCCTTCAATCGGCAACAAAATCTCGCATTAAAGTGCATTAAATGCTTGCCAATTTTCTGCAACGTTCAAATAGCAGTCGACTGTTCCAAGACCAGTCGACTGGCAACAGTCGACTCACCATAACACCAGTCGACTGCCCAGTCGACTCCTGTCTTCCTCTGGCTCGACTGATTTTTCTGTGTGCGTCTGATTTATGAGCAGTCGACTGCTGGCAGGGCCAGTCGACTGGTGAAGCTGAAAAATCCCATTTCAGCTTCTCTTGACCTAGACCTCGGCCTTCAAACATCTCCCACAGCCTCATGCCTTCCCTGGATGCTCCATCATCCTTGCACTAGCTTGAGATGCTTCCATCAGCTTCGTCATGTCAAGTCTTTGCCAAGACTACCCACTTGGACTTTTCCTTGCCAAGACTACCCACTTGGACTTTTCCTTGCCAAGACTACCCACTTGGACTTTTCCTTGCCAAGACTACACACTTGGACTTTTCCTTGCCAAGACTTCCCACTTGGACTTTTCCTTTTCCCACTTGGACTTTTCCTTGCCAAGACTTCCCACTTGGACTTTTCTTTGCCAAGACTACCCACTTGGACTTTTCTTTGCCAAGACTACGCTTGGACTTTCCTGCAAACTTGCATCACACATGTTAGATCACAAGTATTGCCTAACTTTAAACATGGTTTAGCCAAACATTGAAACTCAATGCACTTGGGGCAAAGATTGCACCAACA
>NW_027435296.1:0-1261 GCF_044706935.1 Curcuma longa
AAACCATCACTTGACTTGAGTTCCCTTACATGTCATGGCCGAACCCTCCATGGCTTGAAACCATAGGTTAGGCTTAACCACTTGATTGATACCCTAAGTCCTGTTAAAGTTTCTCTAATCCTTGAAACCATTTGTTAGGGTTAAAACATTTCTTAAGCCACTTATCTTAAGGTTGGCCGAAACCTATATTAGTCATGAACCCATTGATTAGTTTAGATCTAACCACATAAGACCTTAAACCACCATAGGAGTTTATTACTTAGCATTTACAACCTTGGTTAGGTTTGAAACCTAACTCATTCTTTTTATTCTTAATCTGGCCGAACCTTACCTCCTCATGAAACCATTGATTTAACTTAAAACCTAGCCACATAAAACCTTGTATCATACTAGGAATCCATTACATATCATTTGAAACCACCATCAAGCTTAAACCTTAACCAAATCCTTTTATACATGCTTTGGCCGAACCCTTTTAAGGACCAATAACATGAAATAGATTCAATCAAATGAACCTTAAAGCATGTTAAACCATCACCTAGCATACAACCATTATTAAGTTCAAAACATAACTTCAACACCCTAAGGTTTCCTTTCATGGCCGAAACCTATCATAGCATGGAACCCTAAATTTATCCACATGGAAAAACTAAACTCTCATAGCACATCATCATGATTCTTTTGCAAACATAGCATGCTCAAACATCACTTTGAAACCCTAAACATGTGATAGCCGAAACTCTAAAAGTTTACAACATGAAATCCTAACTTTTACCACATGGAAGAACAACCAAGGTTTACTTAAACATCTTCATGAATCATATAGAGCATAGCTTATTCTAAACATGCAAACATCATCTTTTAGAATCCTTCAACCACATAACCATATCATGAATACCACAAAATATAAAACATCAAGGAAAGCATGAAATCATCAAGAAACTATTATGTTGCAGGGTGAGGGAGTCTTACCTTTGGTTCCTTAGAGTATTTACCCTAAAGAGAAGAAGATAAAGCCTTAGAAAATCCTTAGCCCTTCCTTGGTTTCTCCTAGATCCTCCTAGCCTTCTAGATCTCCTCCCCTTTTGCTCCCTTGGCTTGATCGATGAAGCACCCTCCACAAGAGCTCTCGGCCACAAGAGGAAGAGGAAGAAGAAAGGAATTTCGGTGGAGAGGAATGAGGAAGGTAGCTTCGGTGAGGGAGAGGAAAAAGCTCCATTTTCGGCAAGGGAGGGAGTTTATAAGGCCTTAGTGGAGAGGA
>NW_027435297.1:0-2802 GCF_044706935.1 Curcuma longa
TGAATTACAATAATTAAACTAATAAGTTCGTACTAAAGTCATACTCGAATTTTAAATCATCTATACTTAGGTTAACATTAACCTAACTCCCTTAATTAAATAAATCCCATTAATCAACCAAGGTCTAATAAATCCACAACACACATCAACCCTACAACTCAGTAATCACACTCAAATAAATCTGGTTCATCCAACAACTTTAACCCATCCTGTAGGACGCAAACCGATCCAAACTCTCCCACAAATTCCATGGTTTAATTCATACAACTAAGTAATAATCAACAAGACAACTTAGCTTACCTTAGATTTGAATTCAAGTCTTGCCCTATCTCTGTTCCGATTACAACCCCTTCTTCCTCCTCACGGCGTCACCTCAACCCGATCAAATCACAACAACCTAGCTGTGAAGAAGGAATGATTCATCATCAACCAAACAGATTCAAGAAAAACAACTTCCCTTTGAATCAAACCTTACCCTAGATCCCAGCTTCTTGTTCTTGCTTGTGGCCGAACACAATCAGATTCCCACAGCCGGCTAAAATCCAGAAATCTCCTATCAACTCGTATCAACACACTGTGGGGAAAAGAACACAATCAAGATCCAAAGAAGACTTTAGATCGAAGCTCCCAAACCCTAGAAACTAAAGATTGGCCGCTTACCTTTCTTCAACAGCCGAGATCAGCACAAAGGTTTAACCTCGAAATACAATTCAGAATCTGGAACCACAGATCCATGATCACTACAAAAATAACTGCCATTTGCAACGAATTTTGCGACGAAAAAACCAAGAATTTTCGTTGCTAAACCATTTTGCGACGAAAATTGCGACAAAAATGTTTTTGTTGGAAATAGGCTGTCGCAACGAATTGCGACGAAAAATTATTAATTCGTCGCAAATCTTCGTCGCAGAATTCGTCGCAACTTGTTCGTCGCAATATTCGTCGCAAAATCACGTGGTTCTTTGGCACCGGAATCGAGAAATTTAGCAACGGATAAATCTAATCGCCATTTTCGTCACAAAATTTCCGACAAAAATACTAAATTGTCGCAAACTTGCGACGAATCCGTCGTTCGTCGCAATTTCAGCGACAAAAAAACGTTATTCGTCGCAACTTATATGGATTGGAATATTTTAATTTTTCCGGGAAATCCAATATTAGCCACGAATTTACTTATTCGTCGCAAATTTGCGACGAATAAGTCAATTCGTGGCTAAATTGCGACAAATTTAGCGACAAACTTTGTTCATCGCAAACTTTACCACAAAAAAATTTTTGTCGCCAAATTCGTTCCAAATTAGCAACGAATTTTGTTTTTGTCGCAAATTTTGTCTCAAATTTGCGACAAATAAATTTTGTCGCAAAAGTTTGTTGCTAAACACCCTTATTTTTGTAGTGGATCAACACAAACACAAAACCGAAATCCAACCACAAACCACAATCTAGCTCAACCTCCTTACCGATTGGCCCTCCTTCCGGATCTGTCGCCGCCCGGAACTAGCTTCCGCCTCGCGAACTGCCACCACCGAGCAGAAACGAAACCCCCCGATTGATGCTATCTCCGATCGCCGACTTCCTTCCTTCGATTTGGCACCGACGACAGAGAGATCGCGGCACGCTTGCGTCAGAGGCGAAGGAGCAGAGGCGCGATCGGGAGAAGAACAGAGGGAGGCATCCGCGATCGGGATCCACAGTGCCGGTATTAAAAGTTTCTTATCGGGTCGGGTTTAGTTTTAGGATCCACTACCCACTTAACCTATTAAGGCTATTTACAAAGAAGCCCTAAATGTTTTGGTATTTAACAGTTGTTGAGGCAGTATGCTCTTATCAACCTAGTGGTACTGTGCCTCCAAAAAATCCCTTAGGAGATTTTCTGATATGGGGTCGTTTCGACGGTGGAGCCGGTCAATATAAAAAGTTTATCCATTACAATTTTAGTCCCCGGGGCAATGGTGCCGCGGTAGGACATCCAGGTTGTCACTCAGGCACCTGCGGTTCGATTCCCAGCTACGGCGTATTTGCAGAAATTTTCCTCCAAATCGGGAGCGCAATCAAAGGATGCTGCATGTCTGGGCTGGCCGCTGCGTGCACTTCCCGATTTACCCTGGTGGCCGGTGGGAAACTTCCGTGGGGCCGGGCCAGTCACCCCCAGAGATAGTCAATGGGGCTAACTGGGATTTATCATTTTTTTGTCAGATGAAGAAGCAACCGAAGTTCCAATTAGATGAAACAAATAAGGCTCTCCGTGATAGTATCAGTTGTAGTAATTTAGAACAAAATCATTTCTACATATATATACTTTTATAGTATCCTCATCATGGAAAGTTTTATTTCTATATTTGCAATGACTACACAGATAACGTAACTCTGCATCATTCATGCATTCTGGATGACTCTCAGCAAAATTCACAAACTCTTCAACTCCAGCATAATATTCATCTCAGATAAATCCATTTTCTAATCTATTATACATCCAAGCTTTATTCATATACATTGTAACACTCTGCAATAATACATTTCCATTGAGATTAAATATGTAAAACTACACACGCAAATAGTTTAAACTTATTCTTAAGCACCTAGACTTACTACTATCAATAATATTTCAACTTAAACTAAATATTAACTTTAATTTTGAACCTTAATCTTGTAGTCAACCAAGGCATCAATTGTAAGGTCGCAGCTGATGACCATGCTACTGAACTGCCAAGCTATATAAAGTTTAATTAAATACAGATTAAAGAGCCGTTAAAGTGTCATGACCCAGAGGTGTCACACTGGAAGGTACCTCACTTGGTGACA
>NW_027435298.1:0-1958 GCF_044706935.1 Curcuma longa
GTCAAACCAAGAAAACGGCTACTGAATTGGTGAAATCACACCTGATTTTTGTCAGAATTCAAAATCCAATCGACTGACTTTTCTCATCAGTCGACTGATTTTGCCATTAATCGACTGATGTGGTCAAGTGGGTCAGTCATCTTACCTTCTGTTTGTTCGGAGTTGATGACAGTCGACTGATGAACACATCCAGTCGAGTCCATCACCTTCAGTCGACTAATGTGAAGCTCTAGTCGAGTCGTTATACCTTCTGATTATCGTCAGTCGACTGGCCTTCAAGGTCAGTCGACTAATCTCCAGAAACGACTCGACTGGAGTTAAATTCAGTCGGCTGATGGGCGTATCAGGTGTAATAACTTAGTGCCAGTCGACTGATCTTACCACTTCAGTCGACTGCCACTAGTGAAAAATGGCTGAAATGAATTCTTGAACTGACGGGCCGCTGGTTTAGGGTTTAGGGTTTCACACCTCTTGAACCGGAACCGACTCCGATTCGGCCCGGCTAACCGGGTCCAGGCACCCGGCCCGTGGTCGGGTCTATATATAACTGTGTACAAGTTAGATTGATTCATATGATTTGAATCATGGTCACAAAAAAATATAAAATATATACTTACTCGAAATATGGCGTGACTTCTGGACAATTCAGTAAAATATATGTCTGAGCTGCACGCCATTCTTCACCAGATAAATATCTCTGCTTACATTGTCCACTTGGTCGACCAAGATAGTTAAAAATTGAAAATGAATTTAAATTTGGATCAATAGGACCTTCATCATTTCTTCCTGGTCTCTGCCTTTTGCTTTTAACGTGAGGCTCAAAATAATATGATGCAAAAGTTGTTACTTCCTCTACGATATATGCATTAACAATAGAGGCTTCAACATGTGCTTTATTTTTAATTTTTCTCTTCAAATGATATAGAAATCTGATTATCATATAAGTAATCATATTAGAAACCAAAAATATATAATAATTAAGATCAATAAATATTCATCCATTAAGCGAAATTCAAAATTGTACCTTTCAAATGGATACATCCATCGATAATGGACAGGACCTCCAACTTTGGCCTCATATGGCAAATGAACTAAAAGATGTTCCATGGAGTCAAAAAATGACGGTGGAAAAACCCTTTCTAAATTGCACAAAATGATTGGAATATTTTTCTCTAAAGTCTCCATATGTGAATGTCTCAAAACTGTTGAGCAAATATCGTGAAGGAAAATGCTTAACTCTGAAATTGCAGCCCAGACAAAATTTGGTAACAGTTCCTTAAATGCAATAGGAATAAGTCTTTCCATGAATATATGACAGTCATGACTTTTCAAACCAATTAATTTGTATTCTTTCAAATCAACACATCTTCCAATATTAGAGACATAACCATCTGGAAATTTCAAAGATTTTAGCCATTCACAAACAATACGTCTCTGCTCTCTATTTAATGTATAAATTGCCTTTGGCTTTGGCCCCCTACTATTTTCATCGACATCAAGACTGGGTCTTTTACAAATCAGTCGCATATCTTTTCTTGCATTTAAATTATCTTTTATTTTTCCGGGGATATCCATCACTGTATTTATCAGATTATCAAAAATATTTTTCTCAATATGCATCACATCTAGATTATGATGTAGCAAATGACTGTACCAGTACGGTAAATCCCAAAATATACTCCGTTTAGTCCATTTATGTGTGCTCCCATATTCATAAATAGTACCATGTGGATCTTCAATAACAGAAGGAAAGTTATAGACTCTGTACCAAAGCTGTTGACCTGATAATCTCAATGGTGGAGGTGTTCTTTCAACTCTATTTTTAGTGAATTCATCTTTATTCCTTCTGAATTTATGATTTTGTGGTAAAAATTGTCTATGACAATCAAAATAACTCGCCTTCCTATAAGCTGGAAAATCATTTATCGTCCAAAGCAGTGCAGCCTTCATTACAAACA
>NW_027435299.1:0-2549 GCF_044706935.1 Curcuma longa
CGATGTGAAATTGATGAACAAACTAAATTACCATGAAATAATGGCAAGTGCGCAAGCAAGAAATTGGATTGAAGGTAGGGGTTAATGAGGACTTAAAGAGTGGGAGACTTTGAAGTACTTTGAATAATGACAGATTTGCAAGGCAACTACTTGATTTAGATGGAATTGTTGGAAATATCAAAACTTACTTCTCCTTCTATTTAGGTGTGTTGACAATTAATAACTAGAGTGTTAAAGTGCTACAAAATTACAAATTATATGTCATGGTATATTGTACCAATAGTGCACTATAAATTTCTGCAAAAGGTGGAATCCGTCACTCCAGCGGTCTCATACGGTCCGCCCCACGACAATCTATAAGGAGATAAATCGAGAAGCTGCAATTGACCACGACAGAGGAGGGCATGTATTGTCTCTGTTGAATTGCAAGAGTGCAAACATAGTCTCACATCTAAAACACATGAAAAATTAAAGATCATAGGTTTAAAAAGAATGGAAGATATCTCTATTGGTATGAGCCCTTTGAGGAGAGCCCAAAAAACAAAGTCATAAGGGTTTAGGCCCAAAGTGGACAATATCATGCCATTATGGAGATATTTTAATTCCATCGGTACTAACAAGTGGTATCAGAGCGAGGTCACTCTTTATCAGACTAACCGTCGGAAGAGTCATGATCCAGATTTAACCATGTGGGTTGAACCTTAAACAAAGGAAGTAGGCCTTCTCGTATCTGAATCAAGAGGACCAGACACCAGGCAAAAAGTCCTAGTTGCGGCTAGGCAGAAAACCCTAGTAGGTCGGATGGATCGAGGAGTAAGAAGTCCTAGTTGTGACTAGGCAGGAAGTCATAGTAGGTCGAGTGGACCAAGGGACCCGGCTAATACTAAGCATGACCAGTTCTCGAGCTTAATTTACCTTCCGAGTGCATTCCCGGGACTCACACCATTTAACCAACCTAGATTGGTTTTGCCTGCTCATCGTAGTATGGCTTGTCAAGCTGCCCGGCCATTCACCCACGGTGCATGGCTCGTCCAGGCAACACACACCGTAACTGGTCCCGGGTACCTTCCCACTCCGACAGTAATCCTGGCTCAAGTCCGGTTAACACTACAGACAAAGAAGCGTGTAACTGGTATACAGGAAAAAGGTTATACTCATGTCCCCACGATCCTCCTCTCCGTGGCTGTCATCTTCCCATTTGTCGCTAAACGACAAGAGTAAGGTACATCGCCACGCTGGAAGACGGTTACAGACATGTCGCCCTTGTTCCCTAGATGCCATCCTTCTGGCGTAGGTGTCAGGTAGCATCAGGTGCTGTCCCCCCCGGATACCACCAAGTCTGCATCGTTGGCAGATGGAAGGTTCTCTTTACAGGTACATCAGTTCTCTCAGGCATGAGTCAATCTGAAATCTCTAGCATACTCACTACTGTCTCTTCATTCTGCTACTATTTCCTTCGCCGGAAACCTAACTTAAGCGTCGGAGTGGCCTGCCGGGACTTCTCGGCGCCAGCTAATCCGTTCGTTCTTCAGTGATCTTGCAGGTCCCCCTCTTCCTTGGGCTCGCATAGGTTAAGGTGGCATATTCTTGATCGGTGGGTTGACTGTGTTGGGTTGCAAAGGTGCAAACATAGTCTCACATCTAAAACACATGGAAAAGATCATGGGTTTAAAAGGATGGAAGATATCTCCATTGGAATAAGGCCTTTTGGGGAGAGCCCAAGAACAAAACCATGAGGGCTTAGGCCCAAAGTGGACAATATCATGTCATTGTGGAGATGCAGACATCCTTTGGAACCCTACAATTGGTATCAGAGCGAGGTCGCTCTTCACCGGACTAACCGCCGGATGAGCCATGATCCGGATCTAACCATGTGTGTTGAACCTTAAACAAAGGAAGTGGGTGATCCCGTGTCTGAATCAAGAGGACCAGACACCGGGCAGGAAGTCCTAGTAGGTCGGGTGGACCGAGGGGCAGAAAGTCCTGGTTGGACCGAGAGGCAGGCAGCTGGTTGCGGCTGGGCAGGAAGTCCTAGTAGGTCGAGTGGACCGAGGGGCAGGAAGTCCTGGTTGCGGCTGGGCAAGAAGTCCTAGTAGGTCGAGTGGACCGAGGGGCAGGAAGTCCTCGTTGCGGCTGGGCAGGAAGTCCTAGTAGATCAGAGTGGACCGAGGGACAGGAAGTCCTGGTTGCGGCTGGGCAGGAAGTCCTAGTAGGTCAGGGTGGACCGAGGGGCAGGAAGTCCTGGTGGGTCGAGGATTCAGACATCAAACGGAGGTTTTCCATTTGAGGGGGGCCTGTGGTCCTTTGTTTGAGGGGGGGATTGTTGGGTTGCAAAGGTGCAAACATAGTCCCACATCTAAAACACATAGAAAAGATCATGAGTTTAAAAGGATGGAAGATATCTCCATTGGCATGAGGCCTTTTGGGGAGAGCCCAAGAACAAAATCATGAGGGCTTAGGCCCAAAGTGGACAATATCATGTCATTGTAGAGATGCGGACATCCTTTTGAACCAATAGACTGTTGTCGATTTTTGGCCGGAACACCTAC
>NW_027435300.1:0-2621 GCF_044706935.1 Curcuma longa
TGTTAAGGTCTCAGAAGTCCACATAGACGCGCCACTTGTTGCCTGGTTTAGGTACGAGCACCACGTTGGACAGCCAAGTTGGGAAGTGCACTTCCCTGATGTGTCCTGCCTTCAGGAGCTTCTGTACCTCCTCCCTGATGATCTTGTTCTGCTCCAGACTGAAGTGTCCTCTTCTGCTTGACTGGCCGGGCGCCGGGCATGGTGTTGAGTCGATGTACCACGACGGAAGGAGAGACCCTGATGAGGTCCCCAGATGTCCATGCAAATACATCTTGGTTTCGGAGGAGGCAGGCGCCAAGCTCTTCTTTCAGCTCTAGAGGTAAGTCGACCGCGACTTGCACAATCGTCTCGGCTGGGTCCGGGTAGACCTGCAAAGACTCTTTACCTTCAAAATTCATCGCGGATGGCGCCTCCTGGACCGCGTGGATCTTGGCCCCTTGGATCCTCTGGTTCTTCTTGGTTTCAGTCCGGACCATGTCAACGTAGCATCTTCGGGAGGTCAATTGGTCTCCTCGGGCTTCACCGACTTGATCTCCAATCGGGAACTTCATCTTCTAGTGGTAAGTGGAGACCACAGCCGAGAAGGTCAGAGTTGGCCTCCCTAGTATTACATTGTATGCGGAGGGTGCATCCACTATGATGAAGGGGACGCGCCGAGCTCCGCAGCGGCTCTTTGCCCATAGAGATCGCCAGGATTTACCCAAGAGGTTGGACCTCGTTCCTTGTGAATCCAAACAACGAAGTGGCCATGGGCTGCAGATCAGCCTCATTAATCTGCATCTGGTCAAACACCCTCTTGAAGATGATGTTGACTGAGCTGTCCGTATCCACGAAGACTCGGGCGATGTCGTAATTGGCGATGGTGGCGGATACATGACCGAGGCATCGTCATGCGGCACTTCGATGTCTTCTCATCCTGGGGCCCGAATCCAATGATCGAGCCCTCCATCAGTCAGCTTTTGCCGACTCCATATACTTCGAGTTGTCGGTTATGTGCCTTGCGAGCTCGGTGCGAGTCTCCGTCTGTGGCTCCCCCTATGATCGTGGATGCTGCCTTGGGGAGCATTATTGTGGTTATCATCATGAGCATCTTCCTGACGGGGGACTTGGACATCACGAGGTGCATCCCGCCGGGGTGAAGGTGCTGACCGCCTAGGAGAACGGTCTCCGAGTGCGAACGGGCGAGGAGAAGGCGATCGTGCCCCCCGATCGGTCCTCCTTGCGAGAGACCTACTGCGGCCTTGGCGCAGTAGGCCCTTGCGCGCGCTGTTCAGCTGCCCGACGAAGCTCACGGGCATATTGATGACATTCGCTGGTAGCGTGGCTCTGAGATTGGTGGTAGGTACAAAAGCGCTAGAGTCACACCGACAGCCTCCGACAGCCTGATCCGGCTGGCTGGCTATAGCATGAATGGCGCGAGGATTAGGCCGGACGAGGCGGGGGGCGAGGATCCGCATCGTGTTCCGTCGGAGTCCTAGGCGGGGGCCTCCGCTCGGTCTGGGCGGCAATTGGAGGATTCCGACTGGGTCCACCCTGTGGTAGACCCGACCACGGTTCAGAACCGACAATTCGACGGTTCAGAACCGTCGGTTCGACGGTTCATGGCAGGTCGACCCTTAACCTTAACCGCCCAAGACGATTACGGTTCACGGTTCGGAACCACCGGTTCACGGTTCGGTTCACGATTCGCTACGGTTCGAAATTATTATATTAAAATTTTTAAAATTTAAAATTTATTAAAAAAATGGCTTGCACTTATTAAGTTGCCTACGTATCCCCTTAGGGTATAGGGGAATCAAAGCCCACGTAGTTCTTTTACATTTCACCCTTTTACATCACTCACTTCCATTTCCTCCCGTTCCTCCCGTTGTATTCGTTCCTTCCGTATCAAATTCTTCGGCTTCGTCTTCTGAAAGTTGCATTCCTTGGATTCTTTTCTCGGCTCTGGTCCAATCGTCGAGTAATGCTTGGGCTTCCAATGAGTCGGGAGACATAGTTGATCGTCGTTCATCTAGTATGTGTTAGGTTGCAAGGGTGCAAACATAGTCCCACATCTAAAACACATGGGAAAGATCATGGGTTTAAAAGGATGGAAAGTATCTCCATTGGTATGAGACCTTTTGGGTAGAGCCTAAGAGCAAAACCATGAGGGCTTAGGTCTAAAGTGGACAATATCATGCCATTGTGGAGATACGGACATCCTTTTGGACCCAACAATTGGTATCAGAGCGAGGCCGCTCTTCACCGGACTAACCGCCGGATGAGCCATGATCCAGATCTAACCATGTGGGGACCCTCGGGAAAAATAAAGGAAGTAGGGGAGGCTCAGACCATGAGGGACATGGCAGCCGGACCATGAGAAATGGCAGCCGGACCATGAGAAATGGTAAGGGAGCTTCCAGTGGTCCTTTGTTTGAGGGGGGGATTGTTGGGTTGCAAGGGTGCAAACATAGTCCCACATCTAAAACACATGGGAAAGATCATGGGTTTAAAAGGATGGAAAGTATCTCCATTGGCATGAGGCCTTTTGGGTAAAGCCCAAGAGCAAAACCATGAGGGCTTAGGCCCAAAGTGGACAATATCATGCCATTGTGGAGATACGGACATCCTTTTGGACCCAA
>NW_027435301.1:0-6425 GCF_044706935.1 Curcuma longa
AAATCAAGGTTTTCAAGGCACAAATTTTCAGCAACCTCCCTTGAACTTTCAAGCAAGTTTTCAACATCAAAATGCTTCTTTTCAAGCCCAAAATCAATGTCCAATCATCATTTTCTCAAAGTGGACAGATTTGTAATCAAATTCAGCAGCCCATCTATTTTCAAGATCAGCAAAACTCATACCCAATCCAAGAAGACTATGGGAGTTCTAGTGAGTTTATGCAAAAACAACAAGTGAGGAGGAATGCAACTTTGCAACAACAACAAAACTAACTACAAAGTCAAAGAAATGCATCCACGTTACAAAATCTTGAAAGACAAGTTGAACAACTTATAAGTATATGAATCTTTTCAAAATCTCAATCAAAGATTCCAAATCTTGAAGAAAATTTTATGAAATAATTTTAGCATGAGGAATCAATTTCAAGCACTAAAAAAGATTTTCATGAAGAAATTTCAGCAACTCCTTCTCCCACACAAATCAGCCCTGAAATGGATTTTACAGCAATTAATTGTGAACAAAATTCAAGAAACACAAAGTCACAGGTTGATTTCAGTTTGGATGATGGAGAGGATGCATTGGTTATTCAGGAAGTTGTTCTGGAACCTAGTCTTGATTCATTTGCAGTTGAAGATGTCCAAATGGGTGTAGGGGATTGCACTGAGCCCCAGGGACCACCACTTTTGATTGATGTATCAGAGGATTTAGAGGATAGATGTATGAGTGTAGGGGATTGCATGGAGGCAATACCCCAAGAATCACTTCCAGTTAGTATACATTCACTTGAGTCAGAGCAGGAACCCTCATTCTGAGGAGGATGAAGTTGTGGAGCCACATAATCAGCAATTAGGGCTTATTTGTGATCACTCCAGTATTTGTCATGCTTCAGGTACCTCCTATTCATCCATGGTTAGTATTCATGCCCATCATTCAGAAAATATCATAGAGGTACCGGTATTTGATTTTGTTGGATGTGAGTCATTTCTTTATGCATGCCCTACACAGTTTGATATTGTTATTTCTGCTCTTTCTTACTCCACATGCGTGTGGAAGATGGGTTCTTTCTTTGGCCTTGCAGATTTATTTGAAACATCAGATTGCACACTTCCAAGGTTGATAAAGTCTCCATTTAATGCTGAACAAGGCCCCAACAATTCAAGCAACAGTCGAGCTACCAATGTGGGTGCTCCATCTGAATCATCTCCGACCACCAGAGAGAATACTTGAAGAGATTATGTCAGAAGGAGTTTCACATCACCCACTGCAGTTCCACCTCCAGGGTGGAAGATATTACTGAGTCGACTTCGACCACCTGAGATACCATCCAAGGAGGTGAAGAATTTTAAGGAAGCAACTCAGCACATTCATGGCCATATTATGAAGATGCTTACCTCTCCCCGATCCATTCCATTACCGGCGTGGATTTTATTGCTGAATCGTCTACAACCGCCAGGACTCAGGGGAGTTTGTTCCAACTTTACACTTTATTTTCATTGTTAATACCATTTTAGTTTTTCTTTTTGCATTTTCAGTTTAAATCAGTAATAAACTTTCCATTTTCATGAGCATTTTAGTTTGAAATAAAATTTTGAAGTTCATTGCATGCATGGTTTAGGGTAGGGAATAAATGTATCCCCCTAGGACTTCTTTACATCATGTTAGAAGCTCTTGAAAGAGAGTTAAATTTGATTGATTATTCTAGGAATTTAAGTCCATGGATGAACATTTTTGAAAACTTGGATTACCCTTAGTAATGGAACCTAGAATGATGAAATTGAGATAATGTGATTTTTCTACCTAGTGAGGTTAACCATTTTGTGTGATGCACTTAGGTGATTGCCACACTAGAACTTGCTTGTTTTCTTTCAAGGCTACAATATCTATGATGGGTCCACATTTATTTAGGTTTAAAAATTTCCCCCATAAACCATACAACTTCATGTTTCATCCATGTTTAACCATTTTCTTTAACATTTTTCTTCCCCATTTTTGGTTCAATTTTTATGCTCTCTTGGACATGGGTATTTTTGATTGTTATTAATGTTCCTTTGCCCGAGACGGTCAAAGATTTAAGTGTGGGGGAGGAGGTGTGAAATTTTGAAGAAAAAATTTTTTTTTTGAGAAAAGAATGAGAAGTGTGCCAAATTTGGGTTGTTTGTGCCAATTTTGGGTTGTAGCAAGGTGTCAATGAGAGTTTTAATTGAAGCAATTCAGATCTTCATCATTATTTGATGCTACGATGGTTTTTGTGAGGATACATGAAGATGTGAATTTTTCAAAAAGAAGGAGGTTGCAAATGCTCAAAGTGTGCCAAGCAAGGTGTCAAAATGAGTTGTTGTTACTTCTCATCGCTTTCTTTGTTTTTGAATTGCTGAATTGAGATGGAATGATACGATATCAGAATGAAATGAGTGTGTTTACAAATTAATGGAGTTGAGGAGTTATTTTGAAGGCTTTTACTTACAAGAAGCTTAAGGTGGAAGAAGTAAAAGGGATGAAGTGATGCATGGTCGGAATTGGCACAAGAAGAAGCCACAAATGGTTCAGAAATAATAGAAGAAATGAAGATAAAAATGGTGGATTCAAAATTGGAGGAATGGAGCTTGTGAACCAATTGAAAATCAAGTATAAGAAGGGTGTGCCAAAACAATGAGTAAAGTTTCAACTTTGATTTTTAAAGCCTCATGTGGATCGATTTCATTGGCAATTGACTGATCTATATTTTTGGAAATGTATTGAGTTTTGAAAGCTAAAGAATTCGGAATTCTATGGTTTGAAACCAAAAGGAAAAACAAAGAGGTGAAAGAGGTGAGAATTTGTGAGGAAGTTGTGAAAAACTGAATTACTTTGCCCGGATTGTCTCCAACAAATCAATTGAAGTTCATGTGAAGAAGTTGGATTGGAATGCAAGAATCATTGATACAAATCAGATCAGATTGAAAAAAAAATCAGAAAAGAAAAAAGGGCAAAAACAGAAAAAAAAATCAAAAAAAAAGAGAAATGTGTGAATGTATCAAGGAGAGTTTCAAGAATTCTGATCAGTTGATGAACCACAGTAAAACCTACTCCATTTCAGTTGCTTTCTAAACAACAAATTCAGATATCAAACCTTCAAGATGCTGCTGCAACAGAAAAGAAAAATCAGAAAACAAAACAGAAAAAAAATAGAAAAACCAGTTTTGCAAGTTTTATTTTTCAGCCATGTTCCACTATTTTTGAGCTACTGATCTGAAGCTGGAATTGCACAGAAATTTGCATGGTTATTAGCATTATCAATCAAGCTTCATGATGGAAAAAGAATGGAGGAAAAACAGCAAGAAACAAGAGAGAACAAGCAAAGTTTCAAATTCAATTTCAGTAATTTTCAGAATTAAACGTGCCAATGATACATTGAAATTTCGGATTCGTGTGAAGTGAATTTTGGTTTCTGATGATTGGATGCTATTTGTTAGCTCTTGTGAAATCTAGATGTGAAAGAATTGGGCTTGATTCGAAAGGAAAATGCAAAATGGCACATTTGTGGTGATGAAGAGAAGAAAAGAAAGAAGAAGTGAAGGAAAGTTTGTATCAAGGAGGAGAACCTCATGAGTTTAACTCATCCTTGGTTCATGGATCTGAAAAACACACTGAAACAAATGGAATACAAAAGAAAGAAATTAGGAAGGATGGCAAGGTTCATTGATAACATTTACTTATGCCCATGTCTACCACTTCATTTACTTTACCCTTGAAATTTCTTTTCTCTTGAATTTGTCTTTCTACATTTTCTAATTCCTTTGTTTCAAGTTATGATTTCTTACATTTTCAATAAGCCTAATATATGTGGATTCCAAATTAAGAATGGTAGTGGAGAGTAGAAAACAAGCAAGCCTATGGAAATGCATGAAACTTAAGTTGCTTGAGTGAGCTCCATTTACTTTGATCATGAATTAGAAATTAGGATGAGAGCCACTGATGTTATTCACTGAAAATAACCTTGTGAGATTTAGTGTGATACATTTATCTCAATTAATCATGAAGGGTGAAACTTGCTATGTGGTTAACCGAGTACAAGAGTCTAGTCCATGGGTTTAAGCTTTTGAGACTCTACAACTTAGATAATTCTCTTTTAATTGTTTCTAATCATGATTAAGAATGATCTAGGTGGGGGTACGATCTTAGTTTATTTTGTTGACTTGAGCGAGACGCTCAAGGGTAAGTGTGGGGGAATTTGATGAGTTAGGATTTTATGCATTTTTAATCGATTCATTTTTGGATTTTTACATGAAAATAAATTATGAAATGAATCGATTTGATTATATTTGTCCTATATTGCATAATCTGAAGCTTGATTATAATTTTCATGATTTAATGGTAATTTTTGCATTAATTGAGTTTTAATTGATTGTAGGGTTCAAATCGGACCAAGATCGAGCTCAATCGCGATCAAATCGAGCCAATTTGCCCAAATTGATCAAGCCCACATGGAGGACATGACCTAACTCAAGCCCGATCAAGATCCCTCAAATTTTTACAAGCCCTAGGCTGCCCTAAAGCCCTAGATCAAGTTCTGACCATCAGATCAAAATCAACGGCCCAGATCCTTTGATTAATCAGAGTATAAAAGCCAAAAAATTACCCGATGAACAGTGGCTGCGCCACTGTTCATCTTCGTCCCGCGAAGAATCCTCTGCCGAGCGACGTACCTCCACGGCCAGCCCCATCCTCCCAAACCAATTCCATTGCGTTCCTTGATCCTTGAGGAGTCGAAAGCCGGTCGATTGGGTGAATTCCGGCAGCTGGAAGGGTGCGACGGAGAGGGTTTTTCCGGCGGCCACAGTCCCTGTTTTTGCTTGTTCCGGCCATCCACTGCACAATCCGAGCGCCGCGCTTCCATTGGAGGGGTTCTCTGAGGATCGTGGAGCACTTCCTATATCATCATCAAGCATCAATCGGAGCAAAGAGGAAGCAAGGAATCCAGTTTTTGCAGCTCAAATGCGGCTGTGCAGCTCTGTTCTGCTCAGAAGAGGGTTTTTCTGGGTTGTTCAGGGTGCTGGGCAGCGAGCAAACCACACGACGACCACGTTGAAGCTTCCAAAGGATTATTGAAGCCACATTGTGGGATTCAACAGCTTGATTGACACCAAGTTGAGAGAAACAAGGAAATGGGAAGGGATGGATGCATTTCTATGTTTCTGCATATTACAGTTTGCTATTTCTGATTTTTGCTGTAGTTCTGTTCTGTCCACCTTTATTCTGAACTTCCATTGCTTAGTTGATTTGTTTAAAGATGTTTAAATTCATTTTCCTAGTTTGTTTTGTAATGTTCATGAATTCTTGTTAGCATTCCTTGTTGTTTCAAGCTGTTAAACTGTTCCGTGCCATTCTTCAGTGCACTGTTCTGTGCCAAATTGCATTTCGGGTATCAGCTTGTGAAGTTTGATAGGTTTAAGCATTGGTCTAAGGCTAGCTAAGCAAGATTGGATAGTACATTACGTATTTGGTTAGCAAGTTAGATTCATTGCTTTAAAACCCAATTTGATACTTAGCCTAGTTTTAGTTTTTCTTAATTTCTCTAATTGCATTGCTAGTTTCAGCTTTTTATTTCAATGCTTTGATGATGTTGAAGAGTTTTGCATTAGGGTTTCATAATCACTAGTTTTGAGTTCTAAATCCCTACAATTGGTTTTACTCTTTGAAATTGACTCAAATTGCATTCTTAGGTTGGTCTGATACCCTTGGTTCATTAGCTTCATCTTTAGGTTAGGGAATTGCATTTTTCCTTTACTTGCTAATTTTGGATTACATTTCACTCCAAAACCCCATTTATATTCGAAAAACCTAAAAAGAATGACACACAAGCTTGATTTAAACAACTTTTCTACTAATCCTTGGAAAACATGACTCGAGGCCCTTATACTTCGTTTGTTTGTATTTATCGTGGGTTTTTGATAAATTTATAAATTCTAATTTGCAACCCTACTTGTGACACATAGCAAATCTACGACTCGAGGCCCTTATACTTCATTTGTTTGGATTAATTGTGGGTTTTCGATAAGTTAAATCAATTTGCAACCCTACTTGTAACACAACGCAAATCTAGGGTTGTCAGTGTCAGCTATAATATTATAAGTTTGATGTATTTTGTCATGAGAATTTTCAGAAAATATCCACTATCTCAGAATTGTATCAAGGGTTATTTGAAATAAAAAATTATAATATTATAATTTAATCGACAAGTCGATCCGTTTCATTGTAAGTTTACTTGTTTCCATGACAACTGCAGAGCATGCATTTTTGGCTATTAAACATGTTAAAACAGTTCTTCATGATAGAATGGGAGAGGATTTTTTGACAGATTTTATGATTATCTACAGTGAGAGAGAGAGAGTTTGCTTCAAATATTGACTTAAATTTTATAATTGATGAATATTATACTTTGAAGA
>NW_027435302.1:0-2724 GCF_044706935.1 Curcuma longa
GGGAAAAGTCACAACCCTTGGCCATTTCAATGTCATTGTAGTCTCTATAAAAGGGCTAAGTTGGATGGAAAACAAACTCACTCTCTTGCTCTTCTTTCCCTTGTTTTGTGAATTGTCTTACTTAGTGCAAAGTAAAGGCAATTAGCTTCATCTAATCCTAAAGGATATTTGGTCTTTGTGTGCACAATATATAGACCAAATAAAGCCTTAAGGAAAGTGTTTCAAACACGATTTGAAGCCTAGAGTGATCTTGTCCTCGAGCACTAGCCTTGATTTATTCCAACAATATATATAGCGCATTTTAAAATACGTGACTCGCGTGCGACATCTGATTCAGGACACTCAAAAGTGTTTAAGATACCTGAAATAATAAATAGTATCATTTTTATTTTTTTATTTGCGATTAGTCATTTAAGATTTCCCTTTTAGGGTTTAGAGGTAAGAACAAAAAAATTTTAAATAAAAAAATTTAATTGCTCACGGGATGTGTCGGATAAGAAGTGCGAGATAACAACTTGACACACCTGTCAGTAAGTAATTTTTTTAATTTTTTAATTCAATATTATAAGGTAAGTCCTAAATTATAAAGAAAAATCTTAAATTACTTAATCGTAAATATAAAAATAAACAAAAAAAATAAAAATGACACTTACTCGTCCCTAGGTAACTATCTGTCATTAAAAGTATTATTTTAAAAAAAATTTATTTCCTTTATGTGATAATTAAAAATAAGATTTGAGCTAAATCTCATCTTTAAATCCTAAAATTCTAAATTCTAAACCTTAAAAATAAAAATAAAAATGCCAAGGCAATTTGCCACATGTGCCCATGAATTACCCATAGATGGATGAGTAGGATAACAATTCCATATATATATATATATATATATATATATATATATATATATATATATATATATATATATATATATATATATTATAAGTGAGAAGAATATAATTTTTTTGAAAAATAATTTTGATCAAAATTACTCGATAAATCATTTTAATTTTTTTTAAATAAATATTAAATTTTATTATTTTAGATAGGTAAAAGTATAATCGAAATTACAAGAGTGAGAACTATATAATTTTTTAATCTTAAAAGCTGAACTAATTAACCTTTGCTACGCTATTTGATAAATTATTTTTTAGTCTTTCTTTCTACAAAATTAATTGAAGGTGAAAATTTTAATGAAATGTAGTTCATTTATTCATGAGACTCTAAAGTTTATTTTATAATATAAATTAAAGCACTGAATGCTTTTAGTTACTCATGACTAACACTTCAAAGTAGATTATTCAAGTGTCATTTCATGTTTTAGAATTTAGATTTGATAAACATATGTTAATTGATCATTTCAGCTCAAAATTGATGATTGAATGCAAAATATTAATTCTAAAGGTGTTGATTTCATATGTAATTTTGAATTTAAGTTTTTATAGAGTTTGAACTAGTTAGTATATTTACATTATTCTATATGCTAAAATAAAAAAGTTGATAGAAATTTATATTCAGATTTGATATTCTTCATGTTAAGAATCAATTATGTGCATAAATTATGCCCCAAAGTACAATACAAGTGGTAAGATATAAGTGATACAATGCTCCCAGAGTATAGTTGAGTTGATTACTGTAAGTACTGATGGAATCAAAATATCTCCACAATGGTATGATATTGTCCACTTTGGGCCTAAGCCCTCATGGTTTTGTTCTTGGGCTCTCCCCAAAAGGTCTGATACCAATGAAGATATCTTCCATCCTTTTAACCCATGATCTTTTCCATGTGCTTTAGATGTGAGACTATGTTTGCACCCTTGCAACCCAACAATTACAACGGAGTAAAATAGAATTGTAGAATAATGATACAAATAAAAATATTTGGACTTAATTTTCAACAAGGACATTTGTCTAGGATGATTGATTCTCATGAACTAGTCCCCAAAGTAAAATACAAGTGGAATTTTTTTATGAAATCTAATAAATTATCTTCAAAAATTAATTAATTCAAAAAAAAATTAAATATCTAAATTAAACGTATGAATCAATAAGAAATGTACAAGCTAAATCCATTGATCTCGCCAAGAACCTACTCCAAGTGCATCCCAACTCCTATACGCCCTTGTAATCAGCATGGAGAAGATGACATTGAATTGGTACTTTGGCAACGACCGCTCCAAGCTGGTCTCCAATTGCTTGTTCCAGATGGGCGGCGCCGCCATTCTTCTCTCCAACAAGAGGTCGGATAGGTGCCGGTTCAAGTACCAACTTATACATCGTGATCAACTGCAATTTCTCCATTCATACACTTAAGTTGTCCCATAAATAAATTATATCATAATGATTATTGTGAAATATGTACTAAGTTAATAGAATATATATATATTTCCATTTATAAATTCAAATTGTCACATAAAGCCTCCTTAAAAAAGGCCTTAATTCTTGTATACTTTATTAAAATATATTGTGAAAAAATATTATTTGAATACGTACGTATTGACATAACTTTTAGCGTTATTTAAATAACAGTTTAACTTTCAAATTAAAGGATATGCTATCTCGCTAAAAGACATTGGAGAAGACTTCATCTTTGCCAGATTGACTTTGCGAGACATTGGAGAAGACTTCATCTTTGATGATACAAAGAATATTCCTACCTTATAAATCGTCGCATCATTTCACACGTTGAAAAAAAGAAGATTATTAAGTCAAAGTTCAAATTTTACA
>NW_027435303.1:0-4467 GCF_044706935.1 Curcuma longa
TGCTCGGTGAAGAGAAGGAGAAGAGCTTTTCTCCTCTTGCAACTCTCGGCCACTCAAGGAAAGGAGAGATCCTTTTCTCCTCTTGAAACTCTCGGCCACCAAAGAACCTTGCTCCTCTTCCTTGGCTTGGTGAAGGAGCCCTTCTCCCTTGAAGCTTTCGGCCACCAAGGAAGAAGAAGATGGAGAATTCGGTGGAGAGGAGAGGAGGAGAGGGATTTCGGTGAGGGCTTGAGAGAGCTTCGGTCAAGGGAAAAAAAAGAGAAAGAAAGGCAAAGGGAAGGTTTTATAGGGCATGAGTAGAGAAAGAATGGGAGTAGTGGGGTGAAGTGGAGAGTAACTACTTTGTAACTACTCCCTCCACTACTCCTCTATGTTATTTCCTATCCCCTAACATTTAGTTCAATTGTTCTTTATCCTTCTCTCATTAAATCATGCTATCCCATCTGGTTAATCTTGGCTTGCATCGTGTTGGAGGTCCAAGGATCAATCCCTGGCACCTCCACATATATTATACATTTTTTTTTCTTTTTCTTATTCTCTTCATCGCCAAGTCTTTAACCCATCATGCAATATTATTAGGGCATAGCTAATCATCACTTTTTATTTTAAGCTATCCCTTATGAGGGATAACCCTTAATAAGACATTTAAACCATAGGGCCATTAGGGAAATCATCCTGCTTATGGTCCCTTAAAGCTAAGAGTCATTTTGTCATCAAGGGCCATTTAGAAATATTCTAAACCCCTTTTTAAACAATCCTTCATCATATTTCCAGAATTATAGAAGGGGAAATTACGGGTGCTTAATGGCTACCGAGAAGCTAAAGCTGAACACAGCTTGCTACGTGCAAAATCGAGTCCTTATCCATAGATTTCTAGAAAAGACTCCATATGAACTTTGGTTTGGAAGACCACCTACAGTTAGACATCTTCGGGTGTTTGGGTGTAAGGTGTTCATTCTAAACACCAAGGATCATCTTGGAAAATTCACTGCAAAAGCTGATGAAGGGATACTGGTCGGGTATTCTCTTGTCAGCAAAGCCTATCGAGTCTACAACAAGAAAACAAAATTAGTTGAGGAGTCATCTGATGTTGCATTTGAAGAAATTCCAAAATCAATTGATCAACCAGTAGGTGTAGAAGGAGTTCAATTTGAGCTTAGGAGATTAGGACTAGATGAAAGCCCAAGTGTTGAAAATGTTGAGCTAGACTCTGATGATGATGAGCCTAGGCCACAAGGAACACAGTCTGACTCTCAGCTTGATCCTGTGCCTAGTGAGACTATCCAAGAAGCTCCTCCAACACCAAGGCAAACTAGGTTAGCCTCTAGTCATCCCCAAGACCAAATTGTTGGAGATATCCATCATGGGGTTAGAACTAGATCATTCTTTAGGAATGAGGCTAATGAGGTCGCTTTGATCTCTGAAATTGAACCTAGAGTAGTTGACGAGGCATTGCATGATCCCGATTGGATTATCGCAATGCAAGATGAGTTAGGTCAATTTGAGAGAAGCCAAGTATGAGATTTAGTCCCTAGACCCAAGAAGACCACCATTATTGGAACAAAATGGGTCTTCAAAAATAAATTGAACCATAAGGGAGAAATCGTAAGAAACAAGGCACGCTTAGTAGCCAAGGGCTATAGTCAAGTTGAAGGCCTTGATTACGATGAGACTTATGCTCCCGTGGCACGATTGGAGTCCATTCGATTGATGCTTGCATTTGCAGCACATAGAGGTTTCAAACTCTATCAAATGGATGTGAAATCAGCCTTCTTAAATGGTTTTATTAAAGAAGAGGTCTATGTTGAACAACCACCGGGGTTTGAAAATTCTGAATTTTCAAACCACGTGTTTAAGCTAAAGAAGGCTCTGTATGGGCTAAAACAAGCACCTCGTGCTTGGTATGAGAGGTTGTCAACATTTTTAATCGAAAAATTGATGACATAATTTGTGGGTCTAACAATAAGGGCTATTTGAATGAATTCATTGGGCACATGGAGAGTGAATTTGAGATGAGTCTAGTGGAAGAATTGACCTTCTTTCTTGGACTTGAAATTAAACAAACAAGAGAAGGGATTCATGTGTATCAATCCAAATATACTCAAGAGATGCTCAAGAAATTCAAAATGAGCGACTCAAACGAGGTAACTGATGACTTAGGATTTTTATGATTTAAAATGATTCAATTTTGGGCTTTTACATTAAAATAAATTATAAATGGATCGGTTTGACTTTAATTGTCCTGTATTGCATGATTTGAGGCTTGATATAATTTTTATGATTTAATGGTGAATTTTTGGCATTAATTTGATTTTTATTGATTTTAGGGCTAAATCGGACCCAACTCGAGCTCAACCGTGGTCAAATCGAGTCAAATTTGCCAAATTGATCGAGCCAACACGGAGGACATGACTTAGATCGAGCCTGATCAAAATTTTGTAAATTTTTGGAAGCCCTAAGCTGCCCTAAAGCCCTAGATCAGTCCTGGCCATCAGTTCAAGATCGGACGGCTGAGATTAATCAATTAATCAAAGTATAAAAGCTATAGTTTTCGGGATGAACAGTGTCTTCGCTACTGTTCATCATCCCGACGTCGCTCCTCTGCTCGGCGACGTAGCAGCACGGCGAGTCCCTTCCTCCCAACCCTATCCCATTGCAATCCTTGATCGACGAGGAGTCCGAAACCGGTCGATTGGGAATATTCTGGCAGCTGAGGAGGCTCGTCGACGAGGGTTTCACCGGTGGCCCGTTTCCTGTTTCTTCATTTTTCCAGCCATCCACAGCAAAGTCCGGCACCGCAGTCCTTGGAGTGGTTCTCCTAGGAGCGCGAATCATTCCGGAACTACCAGAAAGTCAATCGGAGCACGGTGGAAGCAAGGAATTCAGTTTTGCCAGCTTCAACGCTACTGTCCAGCGTTCTGTCAGCTCCAGAGAGGGTTTTTCCAGGGTTTTCAGGCGTCGAGCAGCTAGCAAATCACCCGAAGACCGCGTGGAAGGCTCCTAGTCGATCAATTCAGCTGGTTTGACACCCAGCTAGGAGAACGATGAAGAAGGGAAGGCTGGATGCTTAGTTTACAGTTTCTGCACAATTCCTGTTTTCATTACTGATAGTTTCTGATTTCTTGCTTTAGGGTTGTTTGAATTCAAATTTGTTTGATCTAATTCCTGTTTACAATGCTTGAATTCTTGTTAGTGATTGTTTACAATGTTTTAGAGGTTTTGTAAGCCTAGTTTTATCTTCGAGCAACTGAATTTGACTGAAAATCTGAATTTCCCTTTACTGGTTACTGTTCCGTATCATTGGATGCAATTTTTGGTTATAAACCTGTCAAACACCATTGGATGCAAGTTTTGGTTAATACACAATGATAGGGTGGGTAGTGTTTCTTTGCCAAGTTACTGTAGCGTGCCAACAATCTCCTGTTTCATGCCAATTTCATGCTATTTGATAGGTTCGCTAGGTTTGAATTTTGATTTAAGCATTTAGGGTTTCAATAGCTTGGTTTTTGATTGTTTGATTCAACTCCACTTGAATTTAGATTTCATTTGATCAACTTAGCTTCATGTAGCTTGCATTAGGTTTAGCTCGGTTCAATAGTTTCATTTTTAAGTTAGTGATTTGCATTTTTCATATACTTGCTAATTTTGAGTTACATTTCATTTTTAAACCCCAAAACCCCATTTTCATAGAAAACCCCAAAACGAACGACACACGTAAGTTTGAATTAAACGATTTTCTACTAGTCCTTGGAAAAACACGACTCGAGGCCCCTATACTTCATTTATTTGAATTTATTATGGGTTTTCAAAATTTATAAATTCGAATTTGCAACCCTACTCGTGACATTTCCATAGCAAATCTAGGGTTGTCAGTAACCACTCCTATGACAACCAACACTCGTTTGGATAATGATGAGAGTGGAAAACTTGTAGATTTAACTCAATATCGGAGTATGATAGGGAGTTTGCTATATCTCACAGCTAGTCGACCAGATATATTATTTGCTGTGGGTATGTGCGCTCAATACCAAGTATGTGCCAAGAAATCTCATCTAATTGCAGTTAAGAGAATTTTGAAATATCTTAAAGGCACATCTAAGGTTAATCTTTGGTACCCCCATACCGATTCATTTGATTTGATAGGCTATACCAATTCCGATTATGCTGGGTGCAAGTTGGATCAGAAGAGTACTAGTGGGGGTTGTTAATTTTTAGGATCATCCTTAGTTAGTTGGTCAAGTCGGAAGCAACATTGTGGAGCTCAAGAGCTCGTTCTCCGGACTAGGTCAGAGAGGGCTCGGTAGCTCATTCTCTAGACCGGATGGAGCCGGAGAGGGCTCGGTAGCTCGTTCTCCGGACTAGGTCAAAGAGGGCTCGGTAGCACGTTCTCCGGACTAGGTCAGAGAGGGCTCGATAGCTCGTTCTCTGGACCGGATGGAGTCGGAGAGGGCTCGGTAGCTCGTTCTC
>NW_027435304.1:0-1923 GCF_044706935.1 Curcuma longa
TAGCAAACTTTCCTTCCTTCTCTTTGTTTGGAGAAAAGAGAAGAGGAAGAGGAGGTTGTGGCTGCCGAGAGTTTCGACCACCAAAAGTTTTTTTCGGTGTGTCTTTCAAAGCCTTTGCAAGTCCCTACTTTTATAGCTTAGCCATCTCATAAACTTGGTATGATTGAATCAAAAACTTGGTATGATTGAATCATAAACTTGGTATGATTGAATCGTAAACTTGGTATGATTTCAATCAATTAGATCGGAGAATTTGGTATGATTTCGGAAGTAACCGATTCGAACCCAGAGGCTTAATCGATCAAGGAATCGATTAAGGCTCGTAACTTTTTCTCATTAAGTCTGGTAATCGATCAGTGATCGATTAATAGCCTCCGTAATACGGAGCTTGGTAATCGATCAGGTGATCGATTACCAAGGTGTGTAATTGATCAGTTGATCGATTACACTGCTTTGTATGTGTTCGAGTGCCTAGTTTCTTCACGAATTCTTCCAAGGTGTGTTGGGATGTATACAAGAATCCTAGCTATCTATGTAAATAAACATTTTGAAATGAGAATTATTCTTTGGTCAATGTTTGCATTTAGTTTTTATGCAAGTGTCCACTTAATCTATATTGTAGATAAACATGGTGTGCGGAGTCACACACAGAAGACCATGTTATCAGTTCCTTGTAGATTATAAACAGTGTTCACAACCAAGATGGATTGGATAAACCATTTGACTGGTTGTAGTGTAATTCGGTCTTAATCTGTCTTGACTATAGAATTACACTAGTACACTTAGTGTGTATTGAGCAGGACCACCTGAGGATTGTTCGATTTATACTAACAATATAATCGAACTAAACCTCTGTTACTATCGATGTACATGCTCTTAATCCCGATATAATAACAAACACATCTACTTAGTA
This sequence comes from Curcuma longa, assembly GCF_044706935.1. Lineage (NCBI taxonomy): Eukaryota > Viridiplantae > Streptophyta > Magnoliopsida > Zingiberales > Zingiberaceae > Curcuma > Curcuma longa. The sequence goes on from NW_027435304.1 coordinate 914, forward strand.
TATACTTCTTTGATTCATCAACGGGTGAGATTTAGAGCGATAGATCAAAATGCCCGATGAGTTGGGAAGTAGTATTATATACATGGTGTATTGTTGATTATAGAAGGAAACTGTATCCTATAATCTAGGCTGATGATGTCCCCTTGAGGAGCTCATAAAGGATTATCATGTAAACCCTACAGGTGGACTTAGTTCCGCATGATAACAAAGGTTGAGTGGTACTACTCTTGGATTAGAAGTTGATTAAATTCGAGTTGTCAGTAACTCATTTAATTGACGGACATACGATATCTTAAACATAGGGAGATTAATGTACTTGTAGTAAGAAGGAGCCCAATATTATAATATGGGATTGGTGCGGTAGTGCAATAATAACTCTCTAGTGGAATGAGTTATTATTGATGGACTTAAATTGTGTGTTCAGGAGGAAACATAGGAAGCTTAAGCCCATCGGAGGCCAAAACTAATTCCTCCTCGAGGTCCCTACTGTAGCCTCTGGAAATCCTCGAATCCACCTAAGGAAGAATTCATGGAGACCTTCGGAAGAATTCTTGAAGACCTCTTGGAGACCTTCGGAAGAATTCTTGAAGACCTCAGAAGACCTTGGAAGACCTCCGGATGAATTCTGAAAAAATTCTGAAAAGAATTCTGTGAGAAATTTCGGATAGGAAATTCTATTTATAAAAGAAAATTTCTGAAATTTTATTTAAAATTTTTTCGGAAAAATTTGGATAAGAAAGAAATTTTTTATAAGAATTTTCGCTAAGAAATTTCGTCTCTTCTCGTACAAAATTTTATTATAAAATTTTGTGAATTAATTTTGTTAAATTAACAAAATATTAATTATGGAATCTCGCTAAATAATTAGCGAGATATAATTAAAAAGATTTTGTTAAAGATAAGAACAAAATTAATAGAATGAAAATTTATTAAAAAGATAACTAATCTTATCCATTAGATTTTATTAAATTTATTTCTAATAAAATTTTATTAAAAGATTTATTTCTAAA
>NW_027435305.1:0-1633 GCF_044706935.1 Curcuma longa
TGTGCGGAGTCACACACAGAAGACCATGTTATCAGTCCCTTATAGATTATAAACAGTGTTCACAACCAAGATGGATTGGACAAACCATCGGAGTGGTTGTAGTGTAATTCGGTCTTAGTCTGTCTTGACTATAGAATTACACTAGTACACTAAGTGTGTATTGAGCAGGACCATCTGAGGATTGTTCGATTTATACTGACTATATAATCGAACTAAACCTCTGTTACTATAGATGTACATGCTCTTAATCCCGATATAATAACAAACACGTGTGCTTAATATGTACTTCTTTAATTCATCAAAGGGTGAGGTCTAGATCGATAGATCAAAAGGCCCGATGAGTTGGGAAGTAGTATTATGTACATGGTGTGTTGTTGATTATAGAAGGAATCTGTGTCCTATAATCTAGGTTGATGATGTCCCCTTGAGGAGCTCATAAGGATTATCATGTAAACCCTGCAGGTGGACCTTGTCCGCATGATAATAAGGTTGAGTGGTACTACTCTTGGATTAGATGTCGATTAAATACGAGTTGTCAGTAACTCATTTTAATTGACGGACATACGATATCTTAAACACAGGGAGATTAATGTACTGATAGTAAGAAGGAGCCCATATTGTAATATGGGATTGGTGCGGTAGTTCGATAATAACTCTTTAGTGGCATGAGTTATTATTGATGAACTAAGGTTGTGTGTTCGGGGCGAACACGGGAAGCCTTAGCTCATCAGAAGGCCAAAACCAATTCCTCCTCTAGGTCCCTGTTGTAGCCTCTGGGAATCCTCAAGTCCACCGTGGAAGAATTCGTGAAGAAACCAAGTATTCGAACCAAATAAGAGGGTGTAATCGATCAGCTGATCGATTACACACCTTGGTAATCGATCAGCTGATCGATTACCATGTTTTTCCTCACCGCGAGTGGTAATCGATCAAGGGATCGATTACCATGCTGGTAATCGATCACCTGATCGATTACCAAGCGGAGAATCGACTGGTAATCGATCGGGTGATCGATTACTAGTGTTAATAAGGAAAAGTTACGTGAGTTAATCGATTCGTTGATCGATTAAGGCTCGCGGGTTCGAATTGGAAACTTCCGAAATCTTGCCGTTTTCTCCGAATTGATTGATTGCAATCATGCCATGTTTGTGAATCAATCATACCATGTTTATGGCTCTAATTATACCATAAATAAGGGATGACAAGGCTATAAAAGAAGGGGTTGGCTTGGCTTTAGAAGCACACAAGTTTTTCTCTATTGGTAGCCGAGACCCTCTCGGCAAGCCAATCCTCTTCTTCTTCTTCTCTTTTCTCCAAGCAAAGGGAAGGAAGTTTTAGCAAGCCATCGGAGGAGAATTCTGGTGGAGAAAATTCTCGAAGGATCGTTGCCCACACAACGTTCGAGAAGAGGAGAGGAATACGGCAGAAGATCAAGAGGTCTTCGGGTACAAACTTCGTCCTTCCGAAACGTCGGAAGTAAGGTATAATTTAATGTTTCCGCAATTAGTTAAATTATTCCTGGATCCTGTAAACCAAACACAAGAGCCCAACGATCGGGCAACTTGAGATCGTTTCGAAAAAATTTTTGTTCTGCAAGAATTTACCGGAACGGTTTTTCAAGACTTACCCATCA
>NW_027435306.1:0-2392 GCF_044706935.1 Curcuma longa
ATATGCAAGATAGAATTTTACAGTCTGAGATTATCCACTATAAATAATGACGAATGTCTCTAACTATTTTAATTCCATACCAAATAGAGACTCATTTTTTTTTGAAAATAAATGATACGATCCAACAAAAGATTTGACTCAAACGGAATTGGAGATTTATAATTTATTGCTATGTTTGATTTTATATTATAGGAAATATAGCCTTTTTCTCACCATTATAAAAAAAATTGAAATTCAACTAATTTAAAGAGATTACACTCATGTGCCACTCATCTTCCCTAGTTGGTGTGACCTATCAACTCAACTCAACCTATTGATGCCACTAAATTGAATTGTCTATCAAGAATCAAATTCAAATGGGTGGACTAATTGTAAAGTATAATAGAACATAAAAACTCCAATATTGCCCCTTAACACAAACATATATTATGGCAAAGATAGTAAAATTTATTTTGTCAATAAAAGCATGTTACACTTTATAGAATGCTATCCTGACGTTTGTTAAGGCTCAAAATTAACAATTTCATAGGTCCGTAGTAACTAATTAAGCATTACTAAATCTTTTCATCTTCATCGATCCTCCAATTTCCATATGTTTAAATCTAAAAGAAAGTCTCCAATGTAATACTTTGTCATATAGTCATTATTGACATCATCTTACACAATCGAGTAAAAAACACAAAAAAAAATAGAGCTCACAACCAGTTGAGCTTGCGGCCAGGGCTAAGATCACACCCAAATGAGCTCGATTGGGGCTTAGCTCACGGAGTCACGGTTGGGCGAGCTCTCTGTTGGGTCCCCAAGGATGTCTGCATCTCCACAATGACATGTTATTGTCCACTTTGGGCCTAAGCCCTCATGGTTTTGTTCTTGAGCTCTCCCCAAAAGGCCTCATGCCAATGGAGATACTTTCCATCCTTTTAAACTCATGATCTTTTCCATGTATTTTAAATGTGGGACTATGTTTGCACCCTTGCAACGTAACCCAATAATCCCCCCTCAAATAAAGAACCACATATCCCCCTCAACGTTGTTTTTTGATGTCTGAATCCTTGATCCACTAGGACTTTTTGCCCCTCGGTCCACCCGACCTACTAGGACTTCTCACCTAGCCGCAACTAGGACTTTTTACTCTTCGGTCAACCTGACCTTAGGACTTCCCACCTAGCCGCAACTAGGACTTTCGGTTACCTACTAGGACTTCACCTAATCGCAACTAGAACTTTTTGTCCCTTGGTCCACCCGACCTACTAGGACTTCCCACCTAGCCGCAACTAGGACTTTTTGCCTTTCGGTCAATCCGACCTACTAGGACTTCCCACCTAACCGCAACTATGACTTTTTGCCCCTTGGTCCACTCGACCTACTAGGACTTCTCACCTGGTGTCTCGTCCTCTTGATTCAGACACGGGAGTACATACTTCCTTTATTTTTTAAGGTTCAACCCACATGGTTAGATCTGGATCATGGCTCTTCCGACAGTTAGTCCGGTGAAGAGCAGTCTCGCTCTGATACCAATTGTTAGTACCGATGGAATCAAAATATCTCCACAATAGTATGATATTGTCCACTTTGGGCCTAAGCCCTCATAGTTTTGTTTTTGGGCTCTCCCAAAATGTCTCATGCCAATGGAGATACTTTCTATCCTTTTAAACCCATGATCTTTTCCATGTGTTTTAGATGTGAGACTATGTTTGCACCTTTGCAACCCAACACTCTCCACCAAGACTGAGCTCACAGCTAGGCGAGCTAGTGATCGGGGCTGAGCTCACAACCAGCCTAGCTGATAGGTTGCGATGGCGCTTGCACCAGCCTCACCACTAAGTCGCGGCAGCAGCGCTCGAGGTCGCATACGACCTCGCGACCAACCTCGCCACTAGGCTGCGACAAATTTAAGAGTGATGAATCCTTGATTTATCACTAAACTTAAGATCAGATCCGAAATTTAATCTAAAATTAGCAACAAATTCAAAAGTCATCATTAATTTATGATGAATTTTGAGAGAATAATATTTTATCCATGAATTTTACAAGGAGTATTTTTTATTATTAATTTTATGATAAAAATTATTTTTGTTGCTAATTTCATTATTATTATGTGACGAATTTATTTTCGTCACTATATTTATTGCTGATTTATGCAAAAATATTTTGGTTCCTTAAATTCGTCACTATATTGTTGCTGATTTATGACAAAAGTTATAGCTTGAGGGCCCGACGGTGTTGCGAAAAAGACAAATTCAGATTTATGACGAAAAATGCATGACTTAATAAAAGTGAACTATTATCGCTTTCCTTGCTATAATGAAGCTTATACATATCCAATTTAATTTACACATATATATATGATTTAAAATCATAACTCAAATTCGTATGTGAAAGTCAAGTGTAA
>NW_027435307.1:0-2204 GCF_044706935.1 Curcuma longa
ATTAAAACCATGCAACACACATGCTTAGTTGTACTGTATTACCAACCCACTAAAGCATGAATGGACATACATGGGTGATTGCATCTAAGAGGGAAAAAAATTAAGGTGGAAGAAATAAGGAAAGGAATTTGAATTAACTATTTAAAAAATAAAAAAATAGAAATGAAAAATAAATAAATTTAAAAAACTAGAGGATGTTGTGATCTTGTAGCTTCCTTTATGATGCTGCGACCTTGTCGCTTCCTTTTGAATGCTGTGACCTCGTGGCTTCCTTTGCGATGTCGCGATCTCATATCTTCCTCTGCAACGTTGTAACCTTGTGGCTTCCTCTGTGGCATGGAGAGGTCATAGTTGCCTCTGTGATCTTGCGAGGATGTCGTGAGGTCATGACTTCCTCAATGACCTCGCGGAGCACCTTGGCGTTGTTGATTCATGTGTGGAATAGAAAATTCCGCCTGTGCCAATCCGCATGATACGATATTTTATACCTTGCTTTTGCTTGGCATCAAAAGGTGGAGGTAAGATTTCTAGTGTTCTCACTTGACTAAGATAAGTTCTTTTGTAAAGAGAGACTATGAAACAAAATTAGGTTTTTAAATTTTACAAGTTTTTGTTTTCAAAAAAATCTTGTATAGTTTTCATCATCCTTTCACTAGTCATAGCAAACCTAATAAACGTTCCTTGTTAACCTTGATCCTTAGAGCTACTGATAACAAGTTCTGTTTTGAGGAGGAGACTAAGGTTATTGTTGGGGTTTAATGTTACATCTTAGTTTTTAATAAAGTTGTGATCTCGTTTTTAAGTTTTTTTCTCTCATACGGCTGCATTAATAACCTTTTTGATGCAAATTGTATGATTTAACTTTAAAGAAAATTTTAATTGTGGTTATTGGAAAACTAAGAGAACGTTTGTGCTAGATAACTTTGTGCCAAAACATATTTCAACCGTAATATATTACCAATTAACGAAGTTCTAGAACTATGTTATATTTTTCTTATTGTAGCTACATATATTCCTAAGAATTTTCTGGAAATTATGCAAGTTAAAAGATAGTAAATTTCCATCATAGATGGGTTCTGACTTATTTAATTGTATGGTGTGTGAAGATTTATATAGCCCCATCAAAGGCGTTGGTTCAAGAAAAACTCCGTGATTGGAACATGAAGTTTGGGCCACTGGCTATTATTTGCTTGGAGATGACCAGTGATAGTGAATATTATAAATCAAAAAGCATACAAGAGGCAGACATTATTCTAACTACTCCTGAGGTCGGTAAGAGATGAACATGTTTAATAATGTTTCTGGTTGCATTATTTATATCTTTATAATCTGAATATTAGTTTCACAGAAGTTCGATGCTGTTACCCGTCATGGCATAAGGAATGGTGACTTGAGTTTTTTTGGTGATATTTCACTTGTACTGATTGATGAAGTTCACTTGCTTAATGATCCCCGTGGAGCTTCGTTAGAGGCAATTGTTAGCAGAATAAAGATGCTTTCCCACACTTCTCAGATGGGCTCTAGTCCTCTAGCAAATGTTCGTTTCCTTGCTGTTTCTGCTACAATTCCAAATATTCAAGATATTGGTGGGTTAACATGAGCATACTGCCATCAAATTTCTTACATTTGTAAGGAAATGGACACAACAGCAACATATAACTGTTGTCTTCCTGGTTGTGTTATTTTCAGCTGAATGGCTCCTGGTTCCATCAGAAGGAATTAAAAGGTATTATATGAGTTCTGAAAAAAATAAGTCTGTCATGATAGACGTAGTAAATTATCCATTTATATGCATGACAGTTTTGGAGAAGAAATGAGACCAGTGAAATTAGTGACCAAAGTTTTTGGTATGGACAATTTCCATTTTAACTGTCTGAGAATGGTCAGATCTATTACTTCCTTTTTCCTTCTTAATGATGCCTTTATTTTTGCTAATAAAAGTTCATAAAACATAAATGTTTTGCTGCATAAATGCAAATTTGCTTTCAGGTTGATGTATAGTCTAGAATAACAATAAGTCACATATAAAACATCATAGTAGAGCTGATTAAATCAGAGATTTCATTTGATTCTGTGGGGGGCATTCATGTGTCAAATGACGTAGTTATTGCTCTATATTCAATCAGTACTAATTTTGACTTTAACCCACTTGTTATCTTTTCTCACATTTTGTTTCCTTTTCTGTCTTTCTTTTCTGTATGTTT
>NW_027435308.1:0-1022 GCF_044706935.1 Curcuma longa
TCTTTCTCTGCACAGAGATTAGCGGAAGCAAAAATATAAAAGAGAAAGAAAGAGATCAACGCTAACCCGGTTTGTTTACTTGGTCTCCACCTCCGCAGAGGTGACTAATCCAAGGATCCACACGCACGCACACACCCGATGCACTATGAATCTTCTCCTTCTCGAAAACCTCGAAGGCGGAGAAACCTTTACAACTCTTTAGATCTCCTCAAGAATGATATGAAATATTGTTTAGGAGGAGAGGAAGAAAGCAGAGAATAGAGAACAAACAAGTTCTCAGAAGAAGCACAAAAGAATGAAAGAATAGCAAAATTCTTGAGTTGTTCTCGCGCAGGCTTCTTTTATAATTTCTGCAACATCAGTCGACTGCTGGCAGGGCCAGTCGACTGATGCCTTCAATCGGCAATAAAATCTCGCATTAAAGCGCATTAAATGCTTGCCAATTTTCTGCAACGTTCAAATCACAGTCGACTGTTCCAAGACCAGTCGACTGGCAACAGTCGACTCACCATAACACCAGTCGACTGCCCAGTCGACTCCTGTCTTCCTCTGGCTCGACTGATTTTTCTGTGTGCGTCTGATTTATGAGCAGTCGACTGCTGGCAGGGCCAGTCGACTGGTGAAGCTGAAAAATCACATTTCAGCTTCTCTTGACCTAGACCTCGGCCTTCAAACATCTCCCACAGCCTCATGCCTTCCCTGCACTAGCTTGAGATGCTTCCATCAGCTTCGTCATGTCAAGTCCTTGCCAAGACTACCCACTTGGACTTTTCCTTGCCAAGACTACCCACTTGGACTTTTCCTTGCCAAGACTTCCCACTTGGACTTTTGCTTGCCAAGACTTCCCACTTGGACTTTTGCTTGCCAAGACTACCCACTTGGACTTTTCTTTTGCCAAGACTACCCACTTGGACTTTTGCTTTGCCAAGACTACCCACTTGGACTTTTGCTTGCCAAGACTACGCTTGGACTTTCCTGCAAACTTGCATCACACATGTTAGATCACAAGTATTGCCTAACTT
>NW_027435309.1:0-2226 GCF_044706935.1 Curcuma longa
GAAAACCTAGGGAGTTAAATTGAAAATAAATTAATTCTAATTAATCCCTAACTTAATTAATAATAGGTTTTAATTAAATAAAACTGGTTATTATAGGTAAAGGATAAATGGGTTAATGGTTATTGGCTTATTGGATCTAAACCCATTAGGAAAAAGCCTTAAGAAACCTTTACCCTATATGCTACAGTAGCCGAAGGTTTTCTCCCCAAACCTGATTTCGGCTTTTCCCCATCGCACGAACGCCGCCGCTTCTCCCCTCTTCCTCTTCTTCGCTCGCCGCCGCGCCTCACCAGCTGAAGCCGACGCTGTTGTGCCTTCACCTCTGATCCCCTTCGCCGGCCGAAGCCATCCCTGCAGGAACGCCTAGCTCGACGCCACCGCGCCTTCCTCACCGCCGACACCGCCATCGCCTCTCCTCTGGTTCTTCCCCATCTTCGCCGCGGGACGCTGCCCCCGCCTGTCGCTCCCGACCGTGCAAGGGCGCCGCCGGACCGGAAGGGTAATTTAGGCTTGATTTGGATTTGAGGTAAGCTTGTTCTTAGAATTTAATTAACCGATTGGTGTGGTGTTGAGGATGGATCTGTGGTTGATATGTTGTGGATTAGTTGGAATCAAATGACTTTAGATGGTTGATCTGACGATCGGGATTGGCATGCTGGGTCCTAATTGATTGTTAAGTTGAGTTGGAATTTTATTTTGTGGGTTTATGGATTTAACCAAGGTTAATCTAATCGGGAGTAATATGTAGAACCTTGGTTAGACTGGTGTTCTATTGGTTTGGTTGAGTCTAGTTGGATTAGGTAGATTGGTTAATTTAGTATGAATCTATTAGTGTATTGGGTAGGGTATTTGTTTGATCGTTGTATTTAGGAATAATGTTAGTTATCCTTATTGCAGGACTGTGATTTGAGTTGATTGGTTGCGGACCTTATCAGACTCGGATTCCTTGCGATTACGCGCAATCAATCTGAAGGCGGGTATCTTGTCTCTGACTTATCTATTTATAGATATGTCATGTTTAGACATGTATTTATTTCTAGCTACCAGTGTTATTATATTTTCAGTTTATCCAGATTTTTGTTTGATACATAATGATCTAGTTATTTATCCAGATATCCATTTGACTGTATATCATGTGATGCTTCCATATACTACTGATTGATTGTGATACATCACTTTTTCAGATGCACATGCTAGCCATATGACTTCGTACCACAGTAGTACTAGTGTAGTATGCATTATGGATTGGATGTGGTTACCTGTACTAGGGTTAGATAACATGTTTATATTATAACACGCTGGCCAGCATACTGTCCATTCGGTCACGCATTAGCGATGACGTCAGAGTGCACAGCGGTTATACCCCTACCCATATGACCTCACATACCAGTGCTGGATCTGACGGGCATATTCAGTTCCCACGCGACCTCACCTATCGGTGATGGATCTGACGGGCATATTTAGTTCCCACGCGACCTCACCTATCGGTGATGGATCTGACGGGCATATTTAGTTCCCACGCGACCTCACCTATCGGTGATGGACTGACGGGCATATTCAGTTCCCACGCGACCTCACCATTCGAGTGCGACGGATCTGACGGGCATAGTTCCCACGCGACCTCACATCTCGGTGATGGATCTGACGGGCATTTATCATTGAGGACCCACGCGACCTCACTTTGGTATGTAAGGATCAGATGGGTAGTAGGGGTGACCAGGATAGGTTCTTGTACTTGTGCATAATATAGGGATTCTTTGGTGATATTGTTACATTCAGGTTATTTGCATGTGTTGGATATGTATATACAGGGATCGTATGGATTTGGTAGGGATCATGTTTCCTATGATTATATCGTTAGCATGTTCGGGTAAGTATATTTACACAAGAGTTCAGATTTTCATTCCTGTCATTCTTCTACCGGTATTTCCATTACTGTCTGCTAGCTATCTGATACATGTCTACTTGATATCCACTGAGTTCGTTTGAACTCACCCCGTTGATGTTATTCTTTTCAGGTTGACGTTTGTCTGGAGAGCCACGCTGCTAGTCCCTCGTAGGGTTGCATTTGCTTATTTCGCTTTTGCTTATATTTTCGGAGTATATTGTGTCAGGACCTGTTTTTATGTCGTATGGATTTGTCATATACGGTTCTACCTTATTATATCGTGTATGTATTCAGGGAAAGTCGATTGTTACAGGGGAGATGCTGTCGAAATTTCTCGG
>NW_027435310.1:0-1257 GCF_044706935.1 Curcuma longa
ATATTCCATTCTACCTTTCCAGTAGGCGAAATCATTTCCATCGAAGTATGGTGGTCGTGCGGTGCTGTAACCCTCTTGGAACGCCATGAGTTGCTCCGGTTGATTGTTAGATCCTCCGAAACGTAACCGGCTCTGATACCACTTGTTAGGATCGGTTGGTTCGCTAGAGGGGGGGTGAATAGCGTTTCTCGATTTTTCTTGTTCTTTCTCTGCACAGAGATTAGCGGAAGCAAAAATATAAAAGAGAAAGAAAGAGATCAACGCTAACCCGGTTTGTTTACTTGGTCTCCACCTCCGCAGAGGTGACTAATCCAAGGATCCACACGCACGCACACACCCGATGCACTATGAATCTTCTCCTTCTCGAAAACCTCGAAGGCGGAGAAACCTTTACAACTCTTTAGATCTCCTCAAGAATGATATGAAATAGTGTTTGTGAGGAGAGGAAGAAAGCAGAGAATGGAGAACAAACAAGTTCTCAAAAGAAGCACAAAGCAATAAAAGAATAGCGAAAAAGATGAGTTGTTCTCGTGCAGGCTTCTTTTTATAATCTCTGCAACATCAGTCGACTGCTGGCAGGGCCAGTCGACTGATGCCTTCAATCGGCAACAAAATCTCGCATTAAAGCGCATTAAATGCTTGCCAATTTTCTGCAACGTTCAAATCACAGTCGACTGTTCCAAGACCAGTCGACTGGCAACAGTCGACTCACCATAACACCAGTCGACTGCCCAGTCGACTCCTGTCTTCCTCTGGCTCGACTGATCTTTCTGTGTGCGTCTGATTTATGAGCAGTCGACTGCTGGCAGGGCCAGTCGACTGGTGAAGCTGAAAAATCACATTTCAGCTTCTCTTGACCTAGACCTCGGCCTTCAAACATCTCCCACAGCCTCATGCCTTCCCTGCACTAGCTTGAGATGCTTCCATCAGCTTCGTCATGTCAAGTCCTTGCCAAGACTACCCACTTGGACTTTTCCTTGCCAAGACTACCCACTTGGACTTTTGCTTTGCCAAGACTTCCCACTTGGACTTTTCCTTGCCAAGACTTGGACTTTTCCTTGCCAAGACTACCCACTTGGACTTTTGCTTTGCCAAGACTACCCACTTGGACTTTTGCTTTGCCAAGACTACGACCTTTGCTTGGACTTTCCTGCAAACTTGCATCACACATGTTAGATCACAAGTATTGCCTAACTTCAAACATAGTTTAGCCAAACATTGAAACTCAATGCACTTGGGGCAAAGATTGCACCAACA
>NW_027435311.1:0-13983 GCF_044706935.1 Curcuma longa
AATGACTTATTTAAACTCAGGTTCACCTAATAAACCTATAAGAGTTGGAATGAGTTCGATCAAAACTCTTTAGGTCCATCAATGAATTTTGATTGAAATCCATTAATAGACCTAGATGACTTGAGATTTTTAAAATTTTGCAATGAGATAAAAGTGTAGAGTATGTAGAATGTAGATATGGTGAAAAATCTAAGTCCTGAGTCTCCTATATGAAATTATAGGTCTGTGCCAATTGACACAAAGTCTGAAAGTTTCTAAATCTTTTTAGCAATATTGAGAATCATTTACAATATAATGGAGGGCATCCTTGGACTTCCAGAATACTGCAAAAACTTATAAGAGTTGGAATGAGTCCGATCATAGCTCTTCAGGTCCATTAATGAGCTTATATCGAAACTCATTGATGGACCTAGGATATTTGAATTTCTAAAATTTTGCCATGAGATGGGAGAGGTTAGTATGTAGAAGGTATATATATTGTCCAATCCTGATCCTAATATACGTAGGCAAAATTATAGTCACGTGCCAACTAGCAAAGATTGTGGTGCTAATTTTCAGAAGACCAGTACCATATGGGTGTTGGTCTTAAGAAACCAATATGACAGTATTGGTTCTGATCACACATAATGGTATTGGTATTCAAAAACTAATATCACAATATTTTGAAAGTTTCAAATCATTTTGAGCATTATTGGGAGGGATTTAAAATAGTAAAAGAGAGCTTATTTGGACCTCATGTTCACCTAATAAATCCACAGGAGTTGGAGGTCTGATCGGAGTTCTCTAGGTTAATGAATGGGTTTTGACTAAAACCTATTGATGGACCTAAACGACTTAAATTTCTAAAAATTTGCAATAGGATGTAAGTGTGGAATGTGTAGAAGGTAGATATGGTAAGAAATCTTATCTTGAATCTCTTATATGAAGTTATAAGCCCGTGCTAATCAACACAAAGTTTGAAACTTTCTAAACCTTTTGAGAAATATTAGGAATCTTTTACAATGATAATGGAGGGCGCCCTTGGACTTTTAGGCATTACAGAAACCTACAGGAGTTGGAATAGATTCGATCAAAGCTCTCTAGGTCCATGAATGAATTTTGATCAAAATCTATTGATGAACCTAGGGTATTAGGATTTCTAAAATTTTGCCATAAGGTAGAAGATGTGAGTGTGTAGGAGGTATATATGGTGTTCATACCTGATTTTGACATCCCTATGACAAGTTATGTGTATGTGTCAAATGCCTATTTTCAAAGGTCATAACTTTTTACTCGAGTATCAAAATGGAATGGTCTATATGTCAAATCGAAGTTTGTTTAAATATCTACATTTGTTACTAGAAGGAACCCTATAACGAGCCATGTTTTGAGCCTAAAAAAATATCATTTAAGGCTTTTTCGAAGGTTCAAAATAAATTATCTTTTTTATTAATTTTTATCCATAACTTATCATAAGGATGTTAGAATCAGTCATGGATATCATAAATATCGTCACTGCATTATCCTCTTCTATTTCATGATAAATTTTCATAAATCCAAAATCCCTAGGTCCATCAATGAGTTTGATCAAAATCTATTGATGAACCTAAAGAGCTCTGATAGAATTCATTCCAAATGCTACAGTTTTCTAAATTTCCCAGAGTCTATATATGCCTAAAGATATCAATTTGAAGTCATTAATAATAGTGATCAGAAAGTTTTTAAAGTTTCAAATTTTAAGACAATTGACACATACACATAACTTATCATAAGGGTATCAAAACCATGATTGGACACCATACATAACGTTACTACACTATCCTCTTTCATTACATGTCAACTTTTCAGAAATCTAAGCTGTCTAGAACCCATCAATGAGTTTTGATCAAAACCTATTGATCGACCTAGAGAGCTCCGATCGGATCCATTCCAACTCTTATGAATTTATTAGGTGAACTTGAGTCCAAATAAGTCCACTATTACTATTTTAAGGCTCTCTCAATAGTGCTTAAAATGATTTAAAACTTTCAGAACATTATGGTGTTGATTTTCAACGACCAGCACCACTGTGATGTTGGACTTCGAAAATCAATACCACAGTGTATGATTAGAACCAACATCGTGGTGTTGGTTTTCTTGAACCTTGATTTAACCTCTGAAGGCACTTGATTATCTTTCACAATATAACATGAGTATAGGAGAGTCCAGAAGATTGAATATGTATTATACAGACAATAACAAAAAAAGATACTTTTATATTGCAATCCCAATGGTTATTTCTATGCCATTTAGATCAATATAATAAAAATAAAGAATTTTATTCATCAATTATTTGTTGGGATTACAATCAAAATCTCATGTTGGAAATACATGAATAAGATCATGAGTTTAATTAAAAGATGAAAGATATCTCCATTGGTATGAGGTCTTTTGTGGAAAACCCAAAAAGAAAATTATAAAGGTTTAGACCTAAAGTGGATAATATCATACCATTGTGGAGATATGTTGATTCTATTAGTACTAACAATTGGTATCAAGTCATGGTCTATGTGGAGCCATGTGGGAAATCTTAGAAAAAAAAATGAAGGTCTATGTGGAGCGATATGGGGAACCTCAAGAAAAAATAAAGAAGGTAGGGGAGGACCGGACCATGAGGATAATGGTAGGGGGCTCCTACTAAAATCCATGATAAGCTCTCTAGGTAGGTAAGTCCTAGTAGGTCAATTGAACCAGATACTAGGCAGCCTTAACGGATCAAAAAGACTGGACGTTGAGGCAAGGAGAGTTTGGAGGGACAAGAGATTAGACATCAAGACCTGATTAAGGTGGTCCTTCGTTTGAGGGAAGGATTGTTGAGATTACAATCAAAGTCCCACATTAGAAATACATTGAGAAGATCATGAGTTTATAAAATGAAAGATATTTCCATTGGAATGAAGTCTTATGGGGAAAGTCTAAAAATAAAATCACGAGGGTTTAGGTCCAAAGTGGATAATATCATATCATTATAAAGATATATTGATTCCATCGGTCCTAATATTATCAATGTTCAAGTTTTGGCCAAGTAAGCAAAATTTTAAGTTGCCTCAACCATATTAAATTGACCTATCAAATACATTAAGTCAAAATAGCTTATATATTGTATTATGCCACAGATATTTCACCATAAAATTGAGTTAATTAACTTTCAATATAAGCACCAAGCATCTTGGTGTTGGTGTAATCATGCCCCCAAATGATCGGTGTGATCTTGAATTTTAATATTTATGCAAAGAGTTGAAATTAATTAGGCTTTGAATGCCATATTTGATGTGTGTTTTTGAGTTTGTAGGGGCTGAAAGAACATGTGTTGGACGGTTGACATCGCTAGAGGGGATGAATAGTGTGTTTAGTTTCTCGTTCGTTAATTGTGTGCTCGTCTACAAAAATTAATACGCAATGAAAATATAAAAACACAAAGCACAACAACAAATGACACCTGGATTTTTACTTGTCGACTTAAAGTAAAAAAACCTTTCTCCATGCCAGTTCCTACTCCATGGCTTAAAGTACTAGCAGTAGCACCACTATTCTTTCTTCTCACCCGAACATCTTTTGGAGGAGGAGAAACCTTTTACAAAACTTGTTCTTATAAGTAACACAAACCAAATACAAAGATATAGATGAAAAGGAATACGATGTAAATAACTATTTTACATAGTTAAATCTTTATTTTGCTTGCATTGTAATTGCTTTAGATTGCTCCCTGAAGGTCTATAATACAACAACACTCTCCCACAAACCCTTATGAATCTAATAATTTAAGATCTCCATGAAACACTCTTTTAAGATTTGTTACCATGATTGCATCTCGCTCATTAGTTGACTGATTGTACTATCCCATTTGACTGATCACCATCAGTCGACTACTTGCTCCTTTGCAATTGACTGTTCTGTTGGAATTTAAATGTTGCTCTTACTTATCTGCTTAATGGCTCCTTCTAGCTCATAATCTAGAACATCAATCGACTGCTTTATGCTTCGCCAGCAATGATTAATTATCAATCGATTGCCATGTTGACCACGAAACCTTTTGTGATGTTCCATAGTTGAAACAGTCGAGTGCACTAGTCGACTGTAGCATCGGTCAACTAGTAGTCCCATAGTAGACGACTGTCTATACCACAAAACAAGCTCAAACTCTAAATTTGTGGTTTTAAATTCATCGATCAATTGATACACCTATATCAGTCAATTGTTACCTTAGTTTCAACCATACCAAGGCTGAACCCTCACCTTGCCTAGTATCTGGCTAATTTCAACCTATCAAAACTTTCTTTTTGATTTTTTTAAAAAATAACTAAAATTCTGAAATAACCGAATCGAATTTTTAAATTCGGTTGGTTTGATCGGTTTATTCGGTTTAATCGAATTTTTGCTCACCCCTATATTTAGTATCTAGCTAATTTCAACTTATCAAGACTTTCTTTGTCAACCTTGACCCACCAAAACTTCACCATTGTCAAACATTTGATTTTCTTTGACCTATTTGGACTTCTCTTCACTATTGTCAAATATTTTCCTTCACACACCTAACATTCGGTCCTCCATGACATATTAAGACTTCACCTCTCATATTTAACATTCAGTCTTCCATGACCTATTAAGACTTCCATCATTGCTAAGTGTATGGTCAATGGTGACCCAATTAGATTTTACCCTTGCTAATTTCTTGTTGGACTTCCAATAGGATGTTTAATAGGTGTTGGCAAAGGAAGTCCAAGCAAGTTAGGGAGAATTGGATGTTTAGCAAGTGACGAAAAGTGCTACCTAGTCAACAATGACTAGATGTTAGGCAACAAAAGTCTATATTGGTCTTTGAGGATCAAATACTTAGCAAAAGATGTCATAATAGGTCATGGAGAACTAGATGTTAGATATAAAATAGAAGTCCAAGTAGGTCAATAGTGTTGGATGTTTGACAATTGTGAAGTCTCGACAAGTCAAAGTTGATCAAATGTCAAACAAGATTGAAGTCTCAAAGGAGCAAACTCTAGGCAAGTGAAATCTCAAATACGAGAAGTCTCTAACCAAGGGAAGTCATGGAGAATAGTTCTTCCAGCAATGGAAGCCCTGGTGGGTCAACGTTGAGCTGAGCCTGAGCAAGGGAAAGTCCTAGTAGCCAAGGTAGGCTAGATATTGGGCAATGAGTAGAGTTCTAGAGATGAAAAGTCTCTAGGCAAGTGAAGTCCTTGTGGGTAAACAAGAAAGTCTCATAGACATAAAGTCTCTGTAGTATATATCGTGGTACTAGAGGGGTGAATAACACTTATTTTTTCTCTCACAAATTAGTAGTAAAATGCATAGCAGAAATAAAATGAAATGATAGATAGCAAGTATGTAATCAAACACAATGATGCACACTCAGTTTTAATGCGGTCCACATAGATATATGATTGAGTGCAAAGACAATTAAGAAAGCAAAATTAACAACAATAATAAAATAAACTTTATAGAGAATTTCAGTAGCTGAATGATCTTGATCTCCTTGCTTGAAATAGATCTAGCATAATCTTTCCTTTTTGATCACAGATAGGAAGAAGCATAAGAAATTTTCTCAGAAATCTTAATCCACACGTAGTTGCTGAAATATGGGCGTAGGTTGCTTGAGAGTTTTTTTAGAGAAATCTTGTTGTTGGTGTCTCTTGAAAAATAGCTGTGTTCTTTTATAATTTTTATCATTAGTCGACTATTATGTTTGATATGATCAAATCCATAAGAATTTGTATGTTATTATCTTCGGGATCTTAGTTGATTATTTTTTGATTTCATCTCAAGTTGATTGTCGATCACATGACAATTAACATAGTCAACATCCCAAGTCAACTTCTGAACCTTCTATTTGATCTAGGAAATCATCATTTGACTACATCAATTGACTATAGACCTTTCTATTTAGTTCTGAAATGCTTCAGTCAACTTGCAAATATTCTGTTTGCTTCGTAATTATATCAGTTGTCTTCTTAAGTCGACTAGCAAATATTTTGTTTGCTCCCATGTCAAACCATGAATTCATATCATGTTATGGTTATTATCAGTTAACTATACATGGACAATGGTCAACTGTATGCAAAACCATAATCCTCACAATCATTTGTGGTATCAATCATTTAACTTCATAGATCATACAATTGACTAATCTCATACCATGAATTTGGATTTATCTGAATTTGAGAATTGTCCTCTCTTTGTGCAACAATCAAAGTAATAGTTGACTGAGAGACCATAACTCAACCTATCTACTAGTTGAATCCACTTAGCTTCAAGTCTATCCCTGCTCTAGGGTTACAATTGGTCAAAGCTCTTAGTTTCAAGAACATGACCTTTTGCCAGATGGTCTCCATGCCTTCTGAACTTTCGTGCCTGAAGTCTTCTCATTTTTAGGTTTTCTATCTACCTAGCATCCAGTTGTCCTCATCCTACTAGGATTTCTATCTTGCCAGATCCTTTTGGACTTCCATGCCTAACATCTAACCTCTTTGGCTTCACTAGGACTTCCATCCTGCCAAGATCTTCTTAAACTTCCATACCTATATCCAACCTACAAAAACTTCTATCTGTCTGTCAAGTTGTCTACTCTTCCATCTGTCTATCATGCTTGACACACCATTTTAGAGGTACCACAATCACTCAACTCAAATCATGGTTCAAATATCAAAACTCATGCAACAGATATTCTTGGATGCAACTGCATCAACAGTCTCTTAGCATGGCATAAATTCAGCCTAGGTATGATTGGAATCAGTCGATTGGCACCATTCTTAGCTGTTAGAGAAAAGTTTTAGATAAATAGTCAAATTCTGACGTGACATAGTGAAGCAGTCGATTGAAGGTGTTTAATTAATTGATTGTGCTACAACATCCAAACCCGTGTAGAGCCTTATGAAGGTTAATTCCATGGAGACTTTTACAAGAGGGATCTAGGCCATTTTAGGGTGAATTGTTGCTACATTCCAGACCTCATTGATCTAGAAAAGTAAGCAATAAGCAAATAAAAGAAAAGTGGCATTTATGTAATTACTATTACTTGTGTTTCATTTGTATTTTCCTTGTATATTATTTGCTATGTAACAACAATTATTGTAAGAGATTTTTTTATTTTGGGAATGTATTAAAGAAGGAAGATAAAATGAAAATGATCTATCTTATGAATCATAGGTTGCGGAATAAGAACTAAAGATTTTGAACCATGTAAATCCTTGTGTGATTTGTTTTTCCTTTCCTTGTTCTTGTTTTTGAGTTTGTTTTTATATATTTCAATGTGTACTAACTCATTATAGACAAGAATGAAAGAGAAACGATGAGTAACTATTCACCCCTCTAGCTGTAACTAACTGTCCAACAAACTTGGTATGATAAGTATTGTTAGTGCAACCAACCCTTTGAGATCTAAATTGATCGTGGTTTTGATGGTCTAGGTAAAGAATTTAAGTTAGGCTCATTATGTATTTGTTATGTGCATTAGGTCGGGCAAGACTTGGTTCGTATACATGGTGACTTAGCATAACCAATGTGCTTGATAGCTTAAAGGTTTAAGGTCCATGAAACCAGATAAGGATGGTGTGGACATTTAAGGGACCATAAGATGAGGAGTGTTGTAGCATTGTTGAGACACGATCCATGAAATCTTAATTACGGTGCACTACAAAATATTTTCTTCCAATGGAATGAAAAATCTAAGACATTAACTATTAAACATAGAACCACGTGCTCTTTTAAATTTATCTTGATGATCAATAAAAAAACTTCAATAAGATTAAATCAATCAATCTTTAAATTAGTCAGATTGTAAGGACTATATATCTGAATTATCAAAAAATAATCATCCATCTCTAATGGCATGATATGATTGATAAAAAAACTTTTATAAGACCAGATCAATCACTTCTAAGATTAGTCGAATCATAATAACTAGATAATATATTATAAATGACATGGCATAGCTAGTAAAAATGACATTGATATGACTAGTAAAAAACTTTTATAAGATTGAACTGATCACCTCCAAAATTAATCGAATCATAAAAATGAACACCTAAATTATCAAAAAAAAAAAAAAATCATCCATCTCTAATGGCATGACATTTTCTCGTCCATCAATCAGAGGCAGAAGAAAAGCCAAAAGGTAAAATGGATGGAAATAACACAATTCATGTGCTAAGAAAAAGAAGAAAAAAATCCAAAACCTTGGCCACTCCAAGTAGTATGCCTCATAATCACAAGCTAACCTCCAGACATCAACATTCAAACATCAAAATTTACTCATTACAAAATCTCTTCAGATGTCAAATACTTGCATTTTTAAAGTTATCATGGATGACCTAAATCGCCTAACCCTAGGTTAATTTAGGGAAAATAGTGGGATATGCAAGATATACTCACACTCTAGAATACGAGTCCAGATGTATATTCAGTTGAAAACCATCTTTTCCAGAAATCACAAACACAAATATATATATATACATGTGCTAACCAACCAATTCTAATCTTCTACCCATGTTCTGCGGAAAAAAAACTATAATCGTAACTACAATAATGCAGAACAGAAAATGCAGCACTCAAAGAATAAGATACCTTACAAACCAAGATACTGAAACACTGGCTGTTTCTACTGCACATATCCCCCATGAAGAACTCACAGATCTCCAGCCTTACTGCTGCTGCCACCAACACTGTCTGTCCTACTTGTTTCCCACATGGCAGAAGTTGCAGCTCGAATATCAGGTGTTGTCTCCAAGATTCCACCTCTTCCCCAACTTAATCGCCTATGGTGCAGCGTAGGTTGCATCTCCATGCCTCCTGGCGCAAGAACTTCCCTGCTTAAATCTGGGGAAGCTTCTCCAAGTTCACCATCCTTGTCATGGATCATGTTTCTATTGCTTAGACCTTCTTCCCCTTCGCCAATTTGTGTGACTGCCCTTAGTTCATCCCAGGTTACTGGCTTTCGGCCCATCTCAATGTCATTAACAGGTTTTCCCATGTTCGGGCTCATGTAACCACCAACTGAAGTGTGTTGCTCTTGTGTTACCCATGCACGAAATTTGTTCTTTGAGGGAGGTATGCTCGTACAAAAGATTTCCTTGAAATTCTCAATGATTCCTCTATTGTATGGATTATCTCTTTGATCATAACGGTATCTGAAGTTCTCATAAGTGGTCTAAAATGATAAAGAAGTAATTAGGACAGCAATGGAAAGATGCGTCACATTTTTATTCATAAAACCACTAAATACATTACCTGATTGGTGCTCATTAGATATAAATGGAAGACGGAGAGGCCTCCAACAAACCAAACCGATATAAAAGTGTAAATTATGAGGGCAATGGAAGCTGGGGTCTTGGTCATTGCTCTCCAAATAGTTATATGCTCAGTTTCTCTGATTTTTACTATGCACGCCCAGGAGAATCCAAAGACATAAAAACACAGCAAAGTTGTCGAGAAGACGAACATGTAGAAGAATCTATAGTTCCTCTGCATGAAACAGCCAAGAAACCATCTTCAGTATTACTGTTCTAGTCAAGAAAACTTAGAATGCATATATTACAAGAGTTTGTGGATCATTGGCAAGTTGTTGATTGACATAAAATAAGTTTCAGACAGATTATGATAATTTTGCAACTTACAAGTCCAATGCATTGTCCAACCCATGGGCAATGATGATCAAAGCGTTCCACACAATTGTTACAGATGGAGCAGTGAGAGCAGCGAGGAGGTCGATAGAGCATGCAAGTATCACAGTATTTCACTTTCACAGTCATACCATTGACAGTCACATCCCTCACTCGTGGTAACCGTGACTGTGGAGTTTGGACACCAACTTCATTAGAGCCCTCAAAACTTTCAGGTTCTGGAGGATGTGTGTTACGTGGTACTATACCAGGATCTCTACCAGAGGTAAGAAGGAGAAGAGTTAAATCCTGAAATGTAAAATCCGAGTCATACATTTAACCAAAAAAGATCAAATAGACATTTCATAAATTTTCAGTATGGGTATCAGATATAAAGACTAGGTTTGAGTTAAATAATAAAACATAAGAAGATAATAGTTCTGCGACATCACATTCTGGATAATGAAAAGCAAGTAGAATATCATGCACAAAGGATGGAGGGTTTAGGTGAGTACTCATGAGAAGAAAAGAAAGACCATAACTAAAGAGTACTGTGACATAAGTTGCAGCCTGTAGCGTGAAACATCACTGAGGAGGGTACACAACCAGAAGGAAGAGGCTGGAATTCATATTGAAAATTGGGGATATGGAAAACCAAACTAAAATGTTTAGAAAATTAAAAGGATGGTACTTCAAGATATACTGATAAAAGTGCTTCCAGATACAGCTTCTTGCTATGTGATTCTTTAAAATTTCATCCAAGGATAAGAGATGCCTTTTTTTGCATATTCAACACCAAACTTCACAATTTATCATAAAAAGATCAACTTCTGGCCATACAGTCAAAACTAGTTGATCTCATGAAACGTAGATATAAACCTAAGAGACATGACCTGATGATTTCAGGTTGGATATATGAATTTTCACTGGCTACTGAACTATATGGGGATATGTAAGGGCACCTTATCAGTAATACTAAGATCATTTAGATCATCTAAGTATTGGCTAATTTCTTTATCACTCTTCCCCTCTCCTTCCTTTTTTGGCAGTCATTTCTACCTTAAAATAGAGCATCATTAATTCCATTTTACAATTAAACCCATACAGTTTATATACATACAAGTAAGGTATATTCTACATACAATTAGATCCTCAACAATCTCTCAACGCAGTCCTGATATTATAAGTTCAACTTATAACAATTATACTCTAGGATCTCTCAAAGACTAAGCAACTATGCTAACTAATCATTGGAGCTAATAAAGTGGTGATCAAGATTGTTGAGTCAAGGTACATGTCATGAATTGTTTTTCTAATTTTGCAAATTGTCAATTGTAAGGATCATGTTAAAAAAATATTAACAGTCAGAAAAAAGATCTACCTTACTACTAAAATTTACACATATCTTATTTAATAAGATAGTATGATAGATAAAGCATGTTACCAGAAATATCTCACCGTAGCTTTCCCATCATAGCTTTATGATAACTAGCAATTTGACACATTATTTTGATTCATTTCTCAATGTTTTAATCCACTCGTATGGTTTATTCACACTACTTATCATATTTTACAAACATTGGATTGTTTTGAGCTTTTAATACAATATCTTCTAATTGATAGCCCTAATGCTTAAATTGATACATATTTTATTTTGTAGGGCATTTGAGGAGCATATCAAGGAGTTTGGGGCATATTCAGCTTCTGGTACGGCCTACCCATGCCACACATGGACAGCTTGTAGCACGGCCAGGGCATGCCTACAGGCACGCCCATGCCAGATGCTGCGGGGTGGCATGGCACGCCCATGCCAGATGCTGCGGGGATATCGAAGATCAATCATTTTGAATTTCTCTTTAATAGTGTCTCGCAATTCCAATGTGCTTCCTCCAATCATGCTGTATTGAATTGTCAGTTATGCTAATCACAAACTTATCATCACAATAAAACCTTATTGGGGTATCCCACTTAATCTTTGTAGAAAATTGTAGATGTGGTATCATCTATTTTTAAGTTAATACCATTTTAATTTGCAATATGGAATTAGAGCCAACCCTAGTTGTCTATCCTGTTGTAGGCATTGAAAACTGCTAACCCTAGCATCCTTCTCTTCCATAGTCTTCTGGCCACCATCCGTAAAAATTTATACAATATCATTCGGCCATTGTCTGTACCGGTCATTTGTACAATCCATATCCATACATAATGAAATTCAAAATGGCCACAAAAAAGACTCGGTTCCTCTACAATTACTAACTTCACTCTTATCAAAATTTCACAGTTTCCAAACTTAGTGGAATATTAGACAGCAATCAAATCCAACATAAACTCAATGGGAATAATTATCTTTAGATCTCAATTGGTGATGATGTTCATATGTGGCAATGAACATGACGATTATTTTTTTTTGAGGAGCAACCCCTCCAAAGGTAGATGACCCAAGATTTAAAAATTGGAAATCAGATGGCACAGTATGGTTATGTAATGGTTAATTAATTCCATTAACAAGATAGGAAAAAAATTCTCCTATATAGAACAACAAGAGAAAATTACTAGAAAGAGTGGTAGAAAAAAAGACTAAAGAAGAAGGCAACGGTGACTAAAAATCAATTTGAATTCATATATAAAAGATCGACAATAGAACTTATGCATCTTCTTAGACAATTAATTAAAAAATATCAAAAAAATAATAATACTTACACATGATATTTGTCGACCTAAAATAACAAAATCCTGAGGGAAAGTATGTGGAGAATTTTTAGAAAAGGTGTTAGTGTAGTCATGATTTAAAATTTTAAACTGTATCAGAATTTCAATTTATGACCAGAACAATACGGATTAGGTACCATGCCGTGCTAATATAGCTTACTTTGTATTTTGCAAGGGACTATTTCCGCGACTTAACCCCTTGATCTAAAGTCACATGGCAACAACTTTATTATTACATCAAGACTTCCCTTTATTTAAAAATAAAAAATATGAGATCATGACACTTTCATAAGGTAAATAAATAAACCGTTCGAGAAAAGTGCCCACCTTCACAGTGGACAACTACAACTTCTCGATTTACCTCCTCACAGATGGTCATGAAGCCAACCATGTGGGACTGCTAGAGTAGTGGATTCTACCTTTTTACTACAATAAATAAAAAATTATAATATAATTTTAGAATTAAAATAAATAAAACATATAATTAATGAGATAATTTTATTAATATTTAATTAAGCCTATCTAAATTATATAGTAGGAGTTGATTTATTAAGTGAAGTTTAATAAACTTGTTAAATTAAAACACCACCCCCTCCTATCTCGTGATCTCCCACGTGTCACATGACACCCAGCCACCACAGTCACGACCTCCCTTGAACCCCCCCCCTCGGCCCTCGCGTCACGTGGTGCAGACAGATCGCGACCTCCCTGCGTCATGCTCCCCTCCTGTCATGTGACCTCCCCGCATAGTGCAACCCCCCTCCTGTCTCGCGACCTCCCCGCATCGTGCGACCTCCCTCTTGTCTCGCGACCTCCCCACATCGTGCAACACCTAGCTGCGATCGACGAAGCCCCCCTCCCCGGCATTGTGTGGCGCAAGTAGATCATGACCTCCCCGCATCACACGATGCCTCCACGACAATCACGAAGCTTGTGCCGGGCATGCCGATGCCGGTCAAATGGGCGGAACAAAATATTTTGCCTGTTTCATCCGGTAAGGCACAAGATTTTGATCGGTGAGCATAGCATATATTGAAATAATTAAGAATATGTATAACAATGTAAAGACCAGAATGAAAACTCCAAGCAGATTAACCGAAGCGTTTCTTATAAAGATAAGGTCACATAAGAATCAACTCTAAGTTCTTATTTTTTTTACACTAACCATGAATGAACTCACTGAACACATCTAAGACATGTTACCATGGTGCATGTTGTTTGCAAATGATATTATTTTGATAGATGAGGCGTGAAGTAGTATATGCTAAGCTTGAATCTTGATAAAAAATACTAAAAGTGAAATATTTTAGGTTTAGTAAAGTAAAAACAATAATATTAGACATGGTAAAATAATTATTAAGATAGGAGAAGACAAGTTAATTATAACAAAGAACTTTAAGTATTTAGGATCATTTTTGCAAATAGATGAAGGGTTTAAAAGAGATGTCTTACATAAAATATAAACAAGATGATTTGAAATGAAGAAGAGCGTCATGTATTTTTTTATGATGCTAAGGTACTTCTAAAATTTAAAAAGAAATTTACAAAATGACAGTTAAATCTGCTATGTTATATGGAGCTGAATGTTGGATTATGACTCCAGCACATGAGCAGAAAATGATTCATAAAGATGAGGATATTAAGGCGG
>NW_027435312.1:0-2100 GCF_044706935.1 Curcuma longa
TCCTGGGTTACTTTGATATCTGCTAATCATGCCCATTGTAAGATCTTGTACACGCTAGAGGGGGGTGAATAGCGCGTGTAGCTTTTGTAAAAATCGTTTGTTAACTATAAAAATAAAACTCACAGCGGAATTAGTAAATAAAACAAGGACATACAGATTTACTTGGTTCCCAACCCCCAGGGTTAGTACGTCCAAAGCCTAATCACGGGAGGCGTCCGTCCACTAGTGGTCTCCTTTCTGAACGTTGTTCGGAGGCGGAGAAATCCGTCTTATAGTCCAAAAGAAATGACAATGAAGTAAATAAATTAAGGACAATAAAATAAATTCAAACTCTTGGTAGCCCATCTGGAAGTCCTGAGCGCCGCGCACTCCTCTTAGATCTTCCCCCAGTTGCAAGAATTTGGCCCCGTTCGCGTTCCAAAGCACTACCGAATGAGGAGGGAGATTTATGGCTTGAATGATCTTGTTTCTGCACGTTCACCTCCTTTTATACTGCTCCTGAGTCGACTCCAGGCTGATCTAAGTCGACTCCAGTCGACGTGGCAGTTAAACCTTCTTTCCGCTCGTTTATCCACTTTCCAGTCGACTGGTGTTACAGGTTCAGTCGACTGGTCCTTCAATCGACTGGGTTCCAGTTCCAATCGACTGTATCCTCTGGACTAGTTGGTTTGACTTTACTTTATTTGCTTCACTTATGTTTTCTTCATCTTGCTTCCATCTCCTGGTTCCTGCAAGACAAACATGCAAATATATAAACAATCCTAAGTCTTACTTTGTAGGTCTAACTTCGGATTTCTACCGAAATCCTAGGTTAGTCTGACGCCTACTGTTTCACTCCGAGAACGCGTCCTAACCCACTCCACTCTGGAGAATTTACCTTTGCCAACT
Organism: Curcuma longa; assembly: GCF_044706935.1. Taxonomy (NCBI): domain Eukaryota; kingdom Viridiplantae; phylum Streptophyta; class Magnoliopsida; order Zingiberales; family Zingiberaceae; genus Curcuma; species Curcuma longa. The sequence continues at coordinate 889 of NW_027435312.1, forward strand.
AAGTCTTCCTGACTTGTTGGACTTTTGCTCGGCTCTATCCTCAGCCCCTAGGATTTGTGCTGCGGTTCGGTTCTCTAACCAACCCAGACTTCTGCTGCGACTCGATCCTCCAGATCAGCCCAGACTTCTACTGTGACTCGGTCACCCAGACCAGCCTAGACTTCTGCTGCGACTCGGTCCTCCAGACCAGTCCAAACTTCACCTAGTGCTTCGACTATGCCAAGACTTTCGCCTGATCCTCCAAATCAGGACTTGCTCATGCCTAGCCGCAACTAGGACTTTCCCTTGCCTAGCTTCACTTACTAGGACTTCCCTTGCCCAATCTTCCATATTAGGACTTCCACTGTCTAGTCTAACCAACTAGGTCTTCTCGCTAGTCATCTGACTAGACTTCACTTACTTCCACACATCCAAACATCAAGTCCTGTTTGGATCAACCCTTGGTCAAACTGACCAGATTTAGGTGTATTGTCAAACATCGAAATTCTAGGTAAAATCCTAGTGCATCTTGCACCAACTGCCCATGACAAAATAGATATCCGGTCTCGTACATAACATTGCATACATTAGGCTTCTACAGCTGAAGCATAAGGAACTGTCTTCATTTCCTCTATCTACTTTGGTGTCTTAGGACACATCTCTTTAGATAAAGGTACTCTATGCCGAAAAAGTAGAAAACCTTTCTTAGAGTTCTAAATGCTAAAACGAGTTAGGATAGTATCGATGTACGAAGTTTGAGATAAGCATAACATCCTTTTCTTGCGATCCCTTATTACTTTGATCCCAAGAATATGTGCATATTCTCCCAAGTCCTTCATATCAAACTGCTTGGACAACCATATCTTTACGTTTGACAACACTTTGATATTGTTGCCAATGAGTAAAATGTCATCTACGTATAGTATAAGAAATACCACCACGTTTTCGTCACTTTTCTTGTATACACAAGACTCATCCAGACATTGAATAAATCCATAAGACTGGATTACTTCATCAAACCGGATGTTTCAAGATCTCGAAGCTTGTTTCAGTCCATAAATAGACCGATTAAGCTTACATACAAGATGCTCTGTGCCCTTTGTAATGAATCACTCTGGTTGCTCCATATAGATATTTTCTTCAAGACTTCATCGTGCTAAGTCTTCATCGTGCTAAGTCTCCCTTTGCCAAGAGGCCGCGCCTCCGGGACTTCACCTTTGCTAAGAGGCTGCG
>NW_027435313.1:0-3026 GCF_044706935.1 Curcuma longa
TTTTATACTATGCATTATGTTAAATTGCCAATTTTGAATAATGTAAGTTTGTTTTATGTTATATCTGTGATTCTTGGGTTGAGGTAAGCCAAGATATCTATCACTTGCTCAGTGATACCGTGTGTCAGAACATAATTCATTTGTAAATCAAACTGAAAAAAAATTGAAATGGAAACTACCATTTAGATTGAAGATAGGCAAACTCGCTTCTTCACGAGATATCTTTAGATGAAGATGGACGAACCACTTAGTGACAGTAAAACAGATGCCCTCTCCATCTCATCTTGAATGAAGAGAGTTCTATTTTGTGTCGACTCTTGCAAATGGACAGAAGACACACCTTTCTCTCGACAAAATTCGCATCAAGGCTTCAAGCCTTCGACACCAGTGGGTCTCGCCATGAGAGTTTTCTCCTACCAGTCTTCTTTGAGTTGTTTCCAAGATCCCTACAAGCCTCCTCGAATCATAGGCTTTCTATTGAGTCTCTCCATTTGCATGTAATACTGCTCCAACTGAAACTTGTTCAGTTCAAACAGCAAAAAAATCACAGATACGAAGAAAAATCAAGGTTCAAGGTAACAATTTCAAGGCGACGCAGATACGAAAAATCCCTCATTTGTACTTAGTTGATGCAGGATTCGCAAAACCCTAAAATCAAAAGCGAATAGAAAACACGTATCACCTTAAGAAACTCCGTATAATCTTGCGAGAGCGATTGGAATCTGAATCTTTTTCCGTAGGGGACGGCGAGGGCTCCTCGGCAACCCTCCTCATCTTCTTCACCGTCATCATGACCTCCACCCACAGGACCAAGAAAAAAGGAAACAAGCGGCAAAGGAGAAGGAATTGATTGACGAAGAAGAGACGATAAAGACGAGAAGGGTAGAAATAGAGAAGGGAGAATGCGGAAGGAAGGGCGGTTGGGGAGCAAAGGGGATTCGTAGACGATCCTTATTATACAATGTGCGTAGTGTAAATATAACGATGAGTCATCGTTGACTTTTTGAGATCTCATGGAGTGGGTCGTCCGTCGTAAGATTTGTACTGGTTGGGTTCATTGACTTGCAGAGAAGATTTTAGGTTTATGTTAGAATTGGATTTGTAGACGATCCTTATTATACAATGCGCAATGAAGATTTGTCGTTGACTTTTCAGATCTTTATCGACTTGGTCATCCGTCGTATAGATTTGTACTGGTTTGGGGCATCGACTTGCAGAGAAACAGACATGGCGTACATGGCGGTGAACTTGGTGCTGGGGAAGCTGGGCGAGCTTGCTTCCAGCGAGGTCGCCGGCCTCCTCAACGTGGGCGCAGAGGTCACGTCGCTGAGGGAAACACTGGCACTGATTCAATCCCTTCTCAGAGATGCCGACCAGAAGCCCAGGTCCGAGCAAAGCCACTCTCTGCAGGAGTGGATGAGGCAGATCCGGAACTTGGCGTTCGAGATGGAGGACCTGGTCGACGAATACGCGACGCGGCTAGGCCGCGCTTCAGCCGCCGGCGGCTGGAAGAGCCGTCTCCGACGCATCGCCGCCTTCCCCTCCCGGATCCGCACTCGCCATCGGCTCGCGAGCCGCCTGCAGGGCATCCATGCCAGATTTCAAGATGTATGCAAACAAGCGTCGCAACTTGGCATCCAAGGCTCGTCCTCCTTGCCCACCGCCTCCTCCTCCTCATCTTCCTCTGCGGCTGACGCAACGTTTGCTCGAAGGTAAATAATAACAATCGTTTTCCATCTATTAGCATCTTCTTGGTTAACTTTGTTGGATCTTTCAAAAGATGTTCTCTAGTGGACAATTAGGTTAGAACAAAAACTTGGTGAAAGCATCTATGTTGGGATACAATCTAACTTTTAGATTACGGGAAAAAAATACAGTGGTATGAGGTCTTTTAGATTTAGCCTAAACATAAAATCCAGTGGTATGTCCTAGTAAGTAGAGCTCCTAGTAAGGAGTCTGTTGGAACCATCAAAAAAGGGCTCCATTAGATCTATAGTAGTCTTTTTGTATGAGGTAAGTTCTGGTTACAAGATTAAGATATCTATATTGGTATGAGGTCTTTTGGGTAAAACTCAAAAAATAAAACAAACTCTTCTTACTCATGATCGCATGAATTTTGACATCAAGAAAGATTACGGGAAAAAATGTACCCCAAATTATACAAATTATTAAAAGATGGTCTTTTATCAAAAAAAAAAAAAAAAAATCAAAAGCACACTCTCAAAATATCTCTTATCAATTGTTGTAGCAACTATTGATAATTTTTATAATGTATAAGGGTTATTTTGTAATTATTGGAATGCGTAGAAGTTAACAAGCAGTTGTTATAAATATTTTAAAATGATTTTGATTAATTTAAAATGATTTTAATAAACTTTAAATAATTTTGATCAAATTTAAATAATTTAAAATTCTAGATTTTAAGATTTAAAATACTTAATAGTTGTTAAATAGAGTAGAAACTACTCAATAGTTGTTATAATTATAATATAAAAAATTAACTATTTCACTTAAATTTTAAATCTTAAATTGTAAAATTTGAATCTTATTATATTAAAATAATATCGATCCATTTAGTTAAAATATTTAAATTGAATCAAATTTATTTTAAATAAATTAAAATAACTTAAAAATAATTACTATAATAGTTTTATAGTAAATGTTAGATATCATAACGAATAGCTTTTATATATTATAATAGTTAATCATAATTACTTCAGTAGCATTGGAAGTGAAGGTACTTTCTTCTCTCTCTCTCTCTCTCTCTTATATATATATATATGTCTTTTTTATCTTTTGAAAAAAAAAGAAACGTCTTTTTTTTTTCTTCATTTGCATAATTTGAGGTGCCTTTTGATATTGTTGCCCAATCTTTACCTCTACAGATTTGAATTAGAAGAAGACATTGTTGATGAAGATTTGAATTTTTTTTTTTTTGAAAAAAAAGAGACGTGGTTTTTTCTTGATTTGCATAATTTGAGATGACTTTTGATCGTTGCCCAATCTTTACCTCTACAGATTTGAAT
>NW_027435314.1:0-3719 GCF_044706935.1 Curcuma longa
CAAGCGTACAGCTGCATCAGTCCCATGTTAGGGTCCCTAGCAATACCCCCTTTGCGCCATTCCTCATGTAACGACCCGGCTCCCTCGGCCCTTGGGCGGCCCAATGAGCGGTCCTAATTGGGCGGCCCAATCGGCGGTCCCTTGGGCGGCCCAATCCGAGCGGCCCCCTTGGCGACCCCTATGTCGTCAATCGACGACCCTCGGCCGTGTCGTTACTCACTAGGACTTTCCACCCCTGGCCAGTGGATTTTTGCCTCCCCCAGGATTCGAACTCTAGACCTCCAGGATAAGTACTAGAGTTTATGAATCCTGGTAGCCAAGTGAGCACTCCTTTATTGTAATCGACCCGGCCCCTCGGCCCCTTTGGCGGCCAACTAGCGGCCCAATACGGCGGTCCCTTGGGGCGGCCCAACTAGCGGCCCCCTCGGCGACCCCTATGTCGTCAATCGACGACCTCGGTGTCGTTACTCACTAGGAATTTCCACCCCCAGCGGATTTTTCCCTCAGCATACCAGACATTCCCAATATCAGAGGAATATTGGTAAATATTTTTTATAATTGGGAATCTGAAGCAAATTTTAAATTCTCCAATGTGGTGGTTTCCTTCACCAAGAAAGACGTAGCCTTATTGCTTGGAATTCAAGATAGAGGCTTACGTGTGGAGATGGAATCCAATGAAGCTGCTGGGGAATTATATACACAGTTTTTTGCATCTAAAAAACTGAATAGATCCAGCTTGGAGAAGTTATTGAAAAAGTATGCTGTCCGGGTTCAAGATGAAGCGGATGTCTTGCTATTTTGTAAATTTTATGTTTTATATCTTTTTTCTTCTGTTTTATTTGCTTCTTCTACCTATAAGCTACCTTTAGGTCTTGTAGATATTGTAGATGATTTTGATAGGATAGGGAGTTATAATTGGGTGGAGGCAATCTATAATTTTATGACGCCTCAGCTTCCCATATTTGGGGAAGCTTTTACATCCAAGACTCCAGTCGATAACATACCATATATGAAGGGATTTGCTGCTCTACTTGCTGTAAGTAGTTTTGATTATCCAAGTAATACATTGGTAAATAATTATTAGTTGCAATGACTAATTTGTTTTTCTACCTAGGCTTGGTTTCTTGAGCATGTGCCTATTCAAATGGCAAGCAGCTCTGTAAGTCCAAGAATACTTAAGTGGAGGCCTTCTGTTTGTCACATCACGACAGTGAAGGCTAAATTAGCCACCCTCCAATCGTCTCAGGTAAACATGCTTGTTTCAACTTATACTATTTTCATGTTATGTAGTAAAAGGTGTGCTAAATGTTTTATTATCTTGCTGATGTTTACAGATTATTGTTGATATTATTCCTACTGCTGACGAAGCACACCTAGTTGGGACCGACATCCCATCTGAATCTGAGCATACAATAAGTCCATCAGCTGGTGCCATTGTCCTGTATACACCAATAATCAGGGATGAAGAAGCACCGAAATGCTCAGAGTGCATTGAGAAGGATAAACAAATAGAATGCCTTACCCAACAGAATCTTCTGCTTCACACACAAGTTGCAGAATTATATGCTAGATTGGAAAGGGAAGGCAATGTTTATCCATCTACCCCAGCAGCAGAAGAGCCTATTACTGAAGCTCTTTCACCTGCTGTTGAAAAAAAGAAACGGCGCGATAGGACTAGGTATGACATGAGGGACACTCCTCTAGATACACCTGCATGGTTTCCATTCATCCCACGTAAAAGAAGAGGAAGGCCTGGTAAAGAAACGACAGAGTCTTCCGAGAAACCTGCTGTTGTTGTACATACTCCAGATTGTCCTGTTGCAGCTGAGGATGAATTAGAAAAATCAGCTGAGCCTCTTGTAGGTACTGTAAGTGAGCCTTTTGTAGAAAAACAAGCTGAGGATATTGTAGATAAACCATTAAATACCTCTATTGTGGAAGGGGAGGTCCAAAAAATGAGTGAAGCCGAGGTCAAAATACAACAACAAAGAGAAAAAGCTTTTAAATTTGGGACCTATCACGGAATTAGAGTAAGTTTTCATTAATGCACTAGTCCATAACCTTATGACTGAATATCATGTTTGTTGAATTCACTAATGTTTTGTTAAATACGTTGTCTTATTTGTATTTTTAGTATTTAGTAGACAGATTTAAGTCAGACCAAAGACGAAACGACCAGAAGACGTCCAATTCCTCCTCGACTTTCTTAAGATATGGAAAATGCCTGTTTTAGTCAACGTCTGGGAGGATGGCACCCACGGATTGTCCTTCATTGCCTGGTTATCAGGTGTAAACGGCTTAGCGTTCAACAGATTCAGAATTGCTTGACTGCTACGTTTACAAACTCTTTAGGGACAGGAGGAAATTGGGTCTACCGATGGAACCCTCCATATATTGCAAAACTGGATTCAGGGTAAAAGAATTGACATCATTTAATTGTGTATTATGTTTGTGACCTTATTACACTAATTTTTGGTGTCTATATGTTACAGGATTCAATGATGAACATTTATGGGAATGTTGCCTCACACAAATCGTGAAGACAAATGAAAATGCTCGGGGAGTGAGGTATATATTTATACCTATGTCGGACCACGAACACTTTCATTTAATGGTCATGGACACTAGCGAAAAAATCCTTCTTGCATTATAATTCCATGGCCCGACAGCGAACAATATGATGGATATTTCCAGCAGATGGTATCTATATTGAAAAGCTTCTCCAGTGATAAATTTTCAAATATGCATGAAGGATTACAAGAAATATGGCCATTAGATGAATGGACTTGTGAAAAAGTAGATTGTCCCCAACAAGTCCGCTCGTAAGTAATATACTATATTATTAGTAAATTATAATGATGGTCTTTTAAATGATGAGTGACTAATTTAATTGGTGTGATCTTGCAGAATGGATTGTGCCTTCTTCGTAATGGAATATATACGGCGTCTAGTTAGTGGTATCAATATGGAATTTCGTCAACGCGACATGGCACAAATTAGAGTGGATGTTCTTCTGGACTTCTTTAGAGACTCCCCATGTTCTAAATTTGAATATGACCAACCCATGAATGTGCAGAAGCGCCGGGGGAGGGGGAAAAAGAAACAAAATTGAATTTTATAACCATGTTGTAAAATGTTATTGTATGAAGTTGTCATATATTGTTGTCAAATGTAAATAATTTTTTGTACAGAAATGAAAATTTCTTTCTTCTAGATGTTGTCAATTGTAAGTCTATACAGTTGTAATACATTGTTGTTGAAATGCATATAATTTCTTAATAAATTTGTTGTTGTGAAATGCATATTGTTTCCATCCTCATGTAATTTATTTGGTGGGCAAATTTAATGGATGAAATGTTTTATTACAGTATGATATCAACTATAATGGATGAAATATTTTTTTTTGTTATCAAATAAGCCATCAGCCGGTTTTAGGCAAAACCGGCTGATGGCCTTAAAGACCTCTAATGAACATGATCAAAACATCAAATTTGCTCCTCTTCCACTCTATAATGTGTAGGTACCCTCAGAATGCATTACGATATATCCTGTTGGAAGCAGGGATTTTTTCCCCTCGTGCCACCCATGGGAATTGGGTTGCCAAATTCATTTTATATTTTTCATACGTTTTACTTGGTGTCCAGACACACCTACTAGTTCCTAGGACTCCGGGTATCATGTAGATATAAATTTTGGATTTTTTTATTATCAAATAAGCC
>NW_027435315.1:0-3035 GCF_044706935.1 Curcuma longa
CCACAATTGATGTCACGAATGAGCCTCAAATTAAAATTTATAATCGAAAACCCTTAACTCACAAACAAATGTAATATAGGGGCCACGAGTCGTATTTTCCAAGGATTAGTAGAGAGATTTGTACGAATCAAGCTAGGATGTCGTTCTTTTTGGGTTTTTAATATGAAATGGGGGTTTTGGTGTTTTTCTACGAAATGTAAATGGAAGAACAGTAAATGAATAAGGAATGCAGGTTTACTAACCTAGAACTAAGATTATTGAATCAAAGTATCAATTAAGCTAAAATTGCAAAACAATTCAAAACATCATCTAATGCATTAATCACTATGAAAAGTAAATTTGATTTCCTCAGCTTGTAAAAACTCAAAACTCACAACTAATAGCTATGGATCTGAATGCAAGCTTAAAAATTCAACAGAACAATGAAATCAACAGTTAAAGAAAATTCAATTTGTGAGACAAAAAGAGAAATGAAACTAGGCTAAACAAGTAATGGATTTTCAAAGAAACTAAGCTCACCTTTCTAACACAAGTTCAATCAAGCTAACCAAATGTATTTAACTAACAACAAATTCAATTCTTAAGCTAAACAAATTGATGAAACCTAACTCAGGAACAAGCATGATACGGAACAGTGATGAATTGAAACAGAACCGTGCCAACGAAATGCAATCACATTCACTTTGGTTCAAGAGCTTAAAGCTAAAGAATTCTAATGGATTCTAATGGATCAAAACAACTAATCAAACATTAACTAGGAGAATCAAATTTAACAGGTTTATCAGAATTTCAGACAAGAAATCAGAAATGAAAACTGGAATCAGAAACAGCAATAACAGATAAACTCAGATCTTCCCTTCCAAGCTCGATCTCCTTCTTGCCGTCACACAAGAGCTAATCAGAGACTAGAAATCCATAAGAACATCATTCAACTCAGCTCGACTTGTCTCAGATCGGATCAAATCCAGTGCAGCTCGAAAACCCTCCGCGATACACCAAACAGAGCCGATCCAAGAATTTGAAACATAGTTCGATCTAGGTTCTGATCGCTTGCAATGTGAGCTTAAAAACCTTCAAGAATCTCTGGTGAACCCCTCCAAATGCTCTTGAATGCTCTGATTTTGTCGATCAAGAAAACCCAGCTGAAATTCGCAGCGAAACAAACTCTCTGATAAAACCCTCACCAGATGATTCCACGCGAGATTGTTGCCGAACTTTGCTTGTGATTGTCTTCTAGGATCTGGAAATCAAGTTGGAACGGAGAAATCTGAAGTTGGCCGCGCGAAATCTACGAAAACAGGGGAAGAAAACTGGCGAAGAACGAAGCGCTACAGTACTCGCGACACCGGTGCTACAGTGAAACTTCTCGTTATAACTGGGATTTGAAATCAGCCGGTTCTGCACTGTTTAGACCGGGTTTATTTGTGGTTCAGCGCCGGTTCAGCTCAAATCAAGCCGGTTTAGCTCCAATTCGATCCCAATTCGACTCCAGTTCGATCCCAATCAACTCAAATCTTGATCATGAAGTTTGGACTATCAAAATCAATTTTGACTTGACTCGGTCTCCATTTGGCTCGATCGTGGTTCAATTTCGAGTCCTACAAAAGATTAAACTCAATTAATACCAAATTAACCATAAAAATTACAAAATTTATATCAATCATCCAAAAATACACCAAATCACAAATGCAATTCAATTATGTCGATTAAGCATTTAATTGTCCACAATAAAATCCAAATTGAACCAACAAAATATCATAAAAACCTAGCTTATCAAATTCCCCCACACTTAGCCTTGTGCGTCCCGCTCAAGCCAAAACAATAAAACTAACAAACTCCTACTATCGTACCCCCCTAGATCATCCTCAATCAAAGTTAGAAAACAATTGAAAGAGAATTACCTAAAGTTGTAGAATCTCAAAAGTTTAAGTCCATGAACTAAACTCTTGTACTTGGTTAACCACCTAGCAAGTTTCATCCTTCATGACTAATTAAGATAAATGCACCACACTCAATCTCACAAGGTTGTTTTCAGTAGATAAATCAATGGCTCTCACCCTAATTCTAATTCATGATCAAGTAAAGTAGGGCTCACTCAAGCAACTTAAGTTTCATGCACTTCCATAGGCTTGCTTGTTTTCTACTCTCCACTAGCATTCTTGATTTTGAATCCACACCTATTAAGGATTATTGAAGACAATAAGCAAATCAAGAACTAAGACAAATGAAATGCAAATTTTTAAGAAAGAAAAGTTCAAGGAAAATGCTTAAAGGAAATTCAATTGTAGTGGAAGACATGAATACAATTAAATGCTAATCAATGACTTCTTGCCCTCTTTTCTATTTCATTTCTTTTGTAACACATTTGTTTCTGTTTGTTCTTCAAATCCATGAAAAAATTCTGGTCTAAACTCTTGCAATTCCTCTTCTTGATACTTTCTCCTCCTCTTTTCCTCATTTTGCTTCAAATTCCACCAAATATGCTATCTTTTGTTTCCTTTCATCAACAAACCCAATTCCTTCACATTTAAGTTGTATACAAACTAAGAAATAGCAATCAATCATCAGCAAGCAAAATTCAATGCACATGAAACCATAATTGCAAAGTATCAATAGCAACTTTAAATCCAAAAACAATTCAAAACCAAATTGATACTTTCTTTGTTCTCTCAATTTCTTCACTGTTTTTCATCCATTATTTTTCCATAATGAAGATTGATTACTAATGCTTATCATACTGCAATTTCCCTGCAATCCAAGCTCAAATCAGTGCTCAAACAATTTTCAAAACCCAGCTGGAAAATACTGAATTTCTGCATTTTTCTGTTTTTTTCTGGAACTCTTTTCTTTATACTGTCTTTCCCTTTTCTTCCAGTTTTTTTTCCAGTTTGTCACTTGATTTACATTGTTCATCATCATGCAATTTTCCTGCAATTAGAGATCAGATCTATGGCTAGAAAATTCAAAATTTCAGCATGAAAAATACAAAACAGAATTCTGTGTTTTCTGTTTTTCCTGGATTTTTCCTTCCACTG
>NW_027435316.1:0-1120 GCF_044706935.1 Curcuma longa
GTGCCCATCCCTTGGATCCCTTTCGGGTTCCGGTACAAGCTTCATTAAAGTAAAATAAACTTTATACTTTCATTCATCTTCATTTCACAGGAATGTTCCTTTACATATCTTTACATTTCTTTTTATATCATGGTGAACATTCCCGTTACTTTGATTCATTACATACATTCTTTACATTCTTGCATAGAGTCTAACATAACCCTAAGGTTGTTATTTACATTGACTCTAGCCCTTAACCATTCTTTAAGATGGTCAGAACTTCATTGGTTAGATTCAGTCTTTTGTTTAAACCTAACCTGAGTTGAACCAACTGGGTAACCCATCCTAAGCATAAGTTTTGGCTTCCGAGTTCTTAATCTTGCAAACATAGAGGGCTTAATCGATCAACCGATCGATTAAGTGCCCTTGTAATCGATCCAGAGATCGATTAGGGTCATTGTTCACAGAAAGCTCGGTAATCGATCAGGTGATCGATTACCCGGCCTGTAATCGATCACTGGATCGATTACCGCTCGTAGAGTTTTCTCCCGAGGCGTGGTAATCGATCGGGTGATCGATTACCGTTCATTAATCGATCGTAGGATCGATCAGAAATCGCTAACTCCTTCCTCTTTAAAGCTGTTAATCGATTCTGTGGTCGATTATGAGTTTGGTAATCGATTCCGTGGTCGATTACTGACCCTTCCGATTGAGTTCTTAACATTACAGTTCGTATTACGGTTCCCTGTTAAACCCTAAACTTTACTGGAACCTAACATATTCTTGAGTTTTAACCAAGTATATCATGATCATACCTATTTAATATTTACTCTAGAACACTTTTGTAACATGCTTTGAACTCCTAAGCAGATCTAAACTAGTTTATCAACAGGACATGCAGTAACATGCTATAACTTAGTTCAGATGACAGAAATCACGAAACATGCTAGTTCAGATGACAAAAATCACCAAACATGCTATAAACTTAGTTCAGAATCCAACCATTACGCTGCAGGTGAGGAAGCTTACAGTGTTTTTGAGTCTCTAGCGATTACCAACGAAGAAGGTTGAAGAAAGTTTCGGCCAGAGCACAACAGGGCAGAGAGGCAGGGTTTCGGTAGGAAGAAGAGCACAACGCAGA
>NW_027435317.1:0-1128 GCF_044706935.1 Curcuma longa
GAGGATCAGGCAGAAGTCTTGGCAGAGTCAACGTGCACCAGGCAAAGATCTGGACTTGGTCAGGAGGACCAAGTTGCGGATGGCTGGACTTGGTCAGGAGGATCAAGTTGCAGTGGAGGACTGGACTGATCAGGAGGATCAGTTGCGGTCAAGTAGAAGAGTGGACTGATCAGGAGGATCAGTTGCATTCCAAGTCCTGGGGGGCAACGACAGAGCCGAGCACAAGTCCAACAAGTCTGGGTGACTTGGTTGGCACAAATTCTCCAGAATGGAGTGGGTTAGACTAACCCAGGATTTCGGGAGAAATCCGAAGTTAGACTCACAAGGTAAAGTTAGGTTTGCTTCTTTGTATGCATGCTGATTTTTTCAGGAACTATAATACAGGCTGAACTTCAAACAGTCATAACTTTTGACTCGGGTCTCAGAACGAGGCAAACTCAGATGCGTTGGAAAGCTCTTTCAGAGATCTACAAAATTGGTGTTTTGAGTTTTTTCGGATTCCAGGCTGGAGTCGACTCAGAATGCCACTTGAGTCGACTCGAAGGGCTGGAGTCGACCCAGAAGCCCATTTGAGTCGACCCAGGCAAGAGATAACGTCCAGAATGAAGTTTTATCCACCACATAAGCTGGAGTCGACTCAGGGCTTGCTGGAGTCGACCCAGGGGCAGTATAAAAGGAGGTGAACGCCCAGAAACGAGACAATTCAAGCCAGAAACCTCCCAACTCATTCTGTGGTGCTGTGAAACGCAAAAGAGGCCAGTTCTTGCAACCGGGGAAGATCCAGAAGGAGTGCGGGGCGCTCAGGACTTCCAGATCGGGCACAAGAGTTTGCTTTTAATTTATTGCATTTAATTTCAATTCTTAAGTTATTGTTTATCGGACTGTAAGACGGGTTTCTCCGCCTCCGAACAAGGTTCGGGAAGGAGACCACTAGTGGACGGGCGCCTCCCGTGATTAGGCCTTGGACGTACTGACCCTGGGGGGTTAGGAACCAAGTAAAAATCCCGCGTGTCCCCCTGCCTTGTTTTTCTAATTCCGCTGCGTTAGTATTTTATAGTTAACGAAAGATTTCGAAAAAGCGACACGCGCTATTCACCCCCCCCCTCTAGCGCGTACACGATCCTACAA
>NW_027435318.1:0-8588 GCF_044706935.1 Curcuma longa
AACATCGAAACTCTAGGCGATATCTTAGTGCATCTTGCACCAACAATAACATCTTTAAAAAATTGTATATTTTTAAATTTTAACTTAAATAGTAATTTTAAAAAATTATGATAAATTTACTCACTATATCTTTTATTAAGAAATTTATATTTTCAATGATTTTATAATATATTTTTAAATTTTATATAATAAATTTGACTAACGAGTTTATTTTATTATTTTTTAAAAGAAAATATAATTGTTCTTATGTATGTCTTTTGATCTTTTAATTCCTCACTACATCATTGTTAAATTTAGTTGCTCGTGATGCAATGATAAAGCATTTAAAAGGAATGAATATTTTGAAGTGTGTGCATAACGAATCAGGAAAGTCTAGTATCTTCATGATTAGTATGGCAAAATTTGAACTCCTAAATTATTTTAAAAATATAAAATTTAGTTACAAGGATATTCCAATTTTACTCTTTTTAATATTTATATTCACATCGGTGAATATTTGATTAAAATTAAATTGACCGAATCAAACTTATTAAATTAAACTTATTAAATATTTTTAATCAATTTTTACTATTAAAATTAAATAAATTGAATATCTATCAATTTAGTTTTTAACTAAATTAATTAATTTTTTTAAAAAAATATTAAAACTTTTCAAGTTTTTGATCATTTAATATTGGAAAATTTAGAAATTCGATCTTAGACTTTTTTTTTGAAGTTTCCTTTCTTTACCATTCCTAAGCCTACTACTAAAATTTAAAGATAAAGCTTAATATAATAAACTTTTATAATTTAAATTAAGGGCCTAATAATTTTTTAATAAAAAACTTAATTGATTTATAAAATTCATAACTAAAATCAAACTGATTTAATTAAAATAATCAATTTCTTTAAAAAAAATCTGAACTGACCCAATTGAAATTGAAATTGAAATTTTAATCACCCGTATTTAGTATTTTAGTATTTTTAGATTAAATTTGTTAGTATTAGTATTTTTACTAATTGGCCTTTTTAGATTTATAATTTAATTAATTGAAAAACATTATAAAGTTTCGATTGTGACTTCTCCTGAAACACTATAGATTGCCTTAAAATGGTGCAACGGTGCAATTGTAGGACATCCGAATTGTGATCCAGGGATCTGTGGTTCGATCCCTAGTTACGACGTATTTGGAAGAATTTTTTTTCAAATGAGGAACGCAATCAAAGGATGCTGGGCATTTGAATTGGGCGTCGTATACGCTTCCTGATTTACCCTGGTGGTCGATGGAAAACTTCCGTGGAACCGGATCGATCACCAAGCTGATTGAGATTTATCATTTTTTTTTATAAACTGCCTCAAAATTTTATATGTTCTTTTATGTCTTTAAAAAAATACAATTTTATTAATCTTCTAACAACACTGTCAAATGTTTCTAATATTTTATTCCACCATCAAAATTTTTATAAAATTTCCAAACGTTTATCTTTTTAACTTGCATTGAAAAATACACTAGTCTGCCAATCAAATTATTTCGAATAAATGATTGTTTTAAATTAAATTGAAGAGTTTAAAGTGGAAATATTTTAAATTTTCACTGCCCAATATATTTTAAGTTTTCAATGCATGAATGAACCTTCCGTTTTACGTTTTTTTTTTGTTGGTTTTGTCTTAAAGCCATAAAACAGATGATGATGCAGATGCATTGAAATGAATGAACATGAAAATGAATGATGACCATCATCGACATCATCAATGCGAATGATGCATCCCATCAGTTGCATGCTAAGCGGACCCGGCTAAATCCATGATCCGAATTGAACCTTCCAATCTTTTCGTTTGGTCAAAAACAAGTATTCCATATCCTCGTCATCGCCACCTCATTCGTCCTTCTAGTCGGTTCAAGAGAATTCAAGGAGGATTAAGACTCATGGTTTTTTAATTTGGGTTGGGGTTTGGGGAGAAATTTGTTGCAGAAAGAATCGTACAGACAGTGACAGAGTTAAAAATTATAATCTATTTAAGTTTTTTAAAAAAATCATATTATATATATAAATAAAATGACTTCTCAGACTAAAGCCCAAGCGGGGGTTATCCTGATCTTTTAATTTATCAAATTATTATTCTTTTTCTTTTGCAAAAAGGTGGATCCGTCACCTTAGCGGCCCGACACGGTCGGCCCCACGACCATCTGTGAGGAGGTAAATCGAGAAGTGCAATTGGTTACGACACAGGACGGTATTGGCGAAGCCAGGAGCCAGGATTCGAACCATTGTCCTCTTGCAAGTCTGCTACGTCGTAACCAACTCACCTATGCCCCAGGGGCATCAAATTATTATTCTTAAATATGTAACATAGACGACGGAGATATGGTATTATTGATATAATAATTAGAGGTCAATTTCAAAAGGTGATGATTTAAGATTGATCTTATTATACACTTAACGTTTATGTACCTGTATGAATTTTCCTCCATATCCGTGGATCGATTCTAATGAGATCGTTGAAGTAGCTGATCTAATTTTTTTAATTTATCAAATTATTATTATATATCAATCAATTTTGCTATATAGTTAATGTCCCATTGAACCATCGATCAAAAAATCCAGTGGAGTGTGACAAATTTAAGATAAGGAAAAATTATGACTTCTTGTTGTTTGTCATATTGTATTGCTTTTAAAATATTATCACTAAGTATGTGCCAAGAACATGATATACTTATAAAACATATATAATAAATGTTAATTATAGAAATATATATACCATGATATTCTAGAATGTAGTTAAGCACGGAAGGTATATATATGAATCATGCAAATACGAGTCATGTTTGTACTAAATACACAAGTTACTATAAAATTCCTACCCCTTAAATTCACATTCAAATAAATTAAACATCATTCATTCATGTGATACATACATGTAAGAGCAAACAAGTCCATCTCACAGTTTGAATCTCAATTACAATAAAATATTTTTTCAATAAGATAAAAAATTTAAGATGTTAATTATTGGATGAGAAGTCAACTTGTGCTTTCAGATTTATCTGATGGACAAATTAAGGAGAATATTATCTACCTCCAAGATTAATTAGGTTAGTAAAGAACTATAAATACCTGAATTATAAAAATAAAAACACAGTTCACCTAAAAAAAATTAAACAAGTATCATAATTAATAAAAAGAGAAATTAACAATCTTTTGCTTACCCTCTAGGGTGCATCCTAACTCAATCTAAAATAGCAAAACAACAAATTTTGATTGAATTCCTCTAACCAGATAGTGATAATCACAATATCCCTAAGCATAAAGAAGAAAAAAAATTCATAACATCTATCTATCATTTGATTATAAATTATAATTAGATTTTGATTTGTAACCCAATTCAATGCCAATTTTGTCCTGATTAGTTTTAACTTCATCGTAATTATGACTATAAAAAAAACATTAACTATAAGGCGGTGGTATTAAGAAGTGATGATGGGTGGGCGTCAATTGCGTGATTGATCTGCGAGCTGCCGACATTTCTTCTTGGCATTTCTTGTACAACTCTTCTTCCTACACTTTCCTTGTGCTAATTATTATTGTGGTAAAGGGCAAAAAAGAGGTGAGGCCATTCATTAATTTGTCCGGTCGGACGGAGAATGGTCAGATCAGAAGCATTCAATTCAATTCTTTCTGTCTTTTCTCTGCACGTACCGTTGGCGGCTGATCAATTCTTTCATGTTGTTTTCCCAGCTCCTCCGTTCTTATGGTGCACGCCCACCACCGCCACAACAGAAAGTCAAGCCATTTCTAGACTTTCACACTTAGCGTCATTCTACCGACACACGTACGGCATGAAGAAAGGCTCTACTTGATCTCCTTCCTTTTCCATAAGACCATATTTTGTACTAATTTGTATGTTTAATTAAGAGGCTACTTTGGAGACCGAAAGACCATTTTCTATATATTTATTTATTTTTTTAAAGGATATAGTAGTACCGTTGGCTTATGATAATCGACATTCTTTAGCAATTCCTCTAGTTTCGGCAGTGTAGATCTAGTGTGGTCGATAGTAGTGTATATTTCAATATGGTATCCATATATATTTTTTAAATATTAAAATTTTTAATATAGTATGATATAAATTTTTTGGTATGTATGGTATATAAGTTCTTATAAGAACACAACAAAAAAAAAAATACAAAAGCAAATGAAAGTCAAAATAAATTTTACATATAAAATCTTTGCTTTGGAAGCTTGTTTGTTGCTTGGATAGCATCTTGATGGTAGAAATGTAGTAGCACTTCACCTCTAACCCCTCAAGAATCGACATTGAAAATCTCCTTGAAATGCCTCTTTTAAAACTTTTAAGTTGGAGTTGATTTTCTCCTATCAGTCAACTGATCTTATATATCACTCAATTATCAGTCTCTAACACTATTTCTATCATTGAATGATCTCTAGGCCTTCTAAAATATGTCTAATTTTATCAATTATTTGAACATTAATCAATTAATTCATTTGGCAATCAACTGATAATAATCAGTCGAGGCTCACAATCGAATTGATCTGCTTCTATTCAACTCCTGATCAACATCAGTCGATTGATATCAAACATCAATCAACTAATGTCAATCGATTAATGTCAACCATCAATCAACTGATGCCATGAGTCAAGTCAAACAACCAAATCAATTAGCTTCTATTTGATTTTTAAAGCCATCATTCGATTGATCAAATACATCAGTCAACTAATACTGTAGCAAGCTACTATTCATGAGTACTGCAGCAAAATACTATAGTAGTATCATAGCATAGTTATTGTAGCATAATTACTATAATAACCTTATTTTCGAGATTTTATGCCTATTAGTCAATTGATACACCCTATCAATCGACTAATATTCCTGTTTCAGCATTATCAAAGTTGAATTCTTATCTTGTTCGATATTTAATTGACCTCAACCTACCAAAACTTTCTTTGCCGACATCCGGTCAATCTTGACCTACCGAGACTTCCTCATTGCCTAGCATCAGATCAATCTTATCCTGTTGGGACTTTCTTGTTACCTAGCATCCAATCAGTCTTGATCTGTCGAGACTTTATCATTGCATGATATTTGGTTAACCTTGACTTGTTGAAACTTTACGATGTTAGGATCTTGCAAGCTAGAAGGGGGTTGAATAGCTCAAATCGCTTCATCGTTGAGATTGGGCAACAGAAACCTTGAAGTGACACAAGCACAACACATGCACAATGCTAACTCAGATGATTTTACTTGGTATCCGCCTTCCTGAGGAAATTAATCCAAGTCCACTCCTAGCGATCCATTATCACTAAACCTTCTCATTCTTGATCAAAATTCGAAGGTGGAGAAACCTGAAACCTTGTTACAGTAAGATTACATAATACAATAGTAAAATAAAGCAAGAAGAAGTTACAATGAGTTACTTAAGAAAGATGACTTCTTCTTCTTCAAATGCTTGCACCAATGAAAGAGGTTGAGCTCAAGATCTTCTCAACAAGAAGTTAGCATGAAAATATTGGCTTGAGATGAGAGCTCTTATAACAAGTTCTTACAAGAACACAATAAAAAATAAATACAAATGCAAATATAATGAAAGTAAATTACTTTACATGAATCTTACTTTAGTGCTTTCTTGTTGCTTAAAATTACCTTTTATTGGTCTAGAAATACATCAGCACTTCGTCCTCAAACCTCCAAGAATTGGTGCTGAAAATCTCCTCGAAATACTTCTTTTAAAGTCTTTAAGTCAGGTTGATTTCTGCTTATCAGTCGACTGATTTTACCTATCAATCGATTGATATGGTCTCCAACAATATTCTTGCTGTTGAACATCCTCTGAACCTGTCTGATTTTGTCTATTATTTGAATATCAGTCATTTGATACAACCATTAATTGATTGATATCATTAGTCAAGTCGAACAGTTGAATTGATAAGCCTCTATTCGATTCTGATCAACATCAGTAGATTGATATCATCAATCGATTCAAATAGTTACTTTTGTTCGCTGCCATAGTGTAACAATCGACTGATCTAATTGATCAATTAACTGATACTATAGCAAATCATTGTTCACCACCACTGTAGCAAATTATTGTAGTATGGTTACTTTAGTAACATTGTAGCAATACTATGACAATATTGTGGCAGCCGTATTTTTTAAGTTTTACGGCTATTTGTCAATTGATATACCTTATCAATCAACTAATACTCCTGTTTCAGTCTTACCAAGGTTGAATTGTCATCTTGCCTGGTATCCAATTGACCTCAACTTATTATGACTTCATTTGCTTAACATCTGATCAATCTTTGACTTGTTGGGACTTTACTCGTCTACTATTTGATTAACCTTAACCTATCGGGACTTTCTCATTGCCTAGCATCCAGTCAATCTTGACCTGTAGGGGCTTCTAACCACTAAGTGTCTAGTCAACTATGACATACTTGGACTTTTTTCTTGTACCAACTCTATGTTGTATTTTCGATCACCAAGTGTTAGGTCAACCGTGATCCATGTTGGACTTTCTACTTCTTTGTTGAGTACCTAGTCAACTTTGACATACTTGATGTCCCAACTAATATATTAATCAAATGTTGAAACCCCAACGCAAGTCAACTCAAGTTTGATCAACTTGGCCAAACCTTGACCAGGATCGATTGCACCAACATATGCCTCATGCTAACTCCCTATTGAACTTTTGACTGTGAAGTGTCTGATCAATCATGTCACCCTTGAACTTTTTATCTCGTTCCAACTCAACATATTGATCAACTACAAAGTATTCGATCAACCTTGACCTACTTGACGTCTCACTCAACCAACTAACATATTGATCAAATATTGAAATCTCAACTTAAGTCAATTAGAGATTGGTTAACTTGGTCAACTTTAACTAGAGGTCGATTGCACCAACTGTAGGATCGAGGTAAGCGCTAGAGGGGGGTGAATAGCACTTTTGTCACTTTTTTAGAAAAATAAAAAACTTCATAAATCAAAGTAAAGTAAATGCATAGTGGAAATAAAAAATGACATATTTATTTTACTTGGTTCACAACTACTGATTACTACTCCAAGGCTCACGATCCTTGACCATTTACGATAGACAATCCACTAAAAACTCTCCTTTTTTCATAGAGAGTTTCACCTTTTACAAAGTTTAGAATCAGTAAGCGTTTACAGTTCTAACAAAATGAAGTACAAAGAATATAGGTGAAATTAAATCTTTTAAAGATAATATAAAATGGAAAGGGTGTGAATTTTTCGGTGCAGCTTTCCAACATTACGATGGCTTCTCGAGTGCTTTAATCGCATGTAGAACGAACGTCGATGTAGCATAATTGAGTGCTCTAGGGTTTTTCCTCGCAACTACTTTTATAAGAAAATTCGGGTGCTTGAAACTCCTTTTGGGCACCTCCACCTCATCTCATCAATTCACTTTCGATGTTGACTTGGCATCTCCGGGCGTTTGTATTCCTTCCGAGCACCTGGATGTTGACATGGAAGTTGTTGGACCAGCTTTAACTTTGTCGTGCCTTATCCATCTTCGAGCGCTTGGAAGCTGAGGCATCTCAACCACTCCATGCTCGCCACCTCATCTGCCTCACTGTCTTGATTGGCTGACTTTCGAGCACTTGAATTTCTTCAGGGCTCCTAGACCGTCCGATTGCACTGATCCAGATAGGGACGCCCGAAATTTGAAGTTTCGATCCTTCATTTCCTACATCACAAAGTTGGTGCAAAATATATAAAATAGGAAATAGACAGCTGACTTGGTATCTCTGGACTCCTGTATCCCTTTCGGGCGCTTGGATGCTAACGTGGAGGTTATCGAATCAGCTTTGACTCCACCGCGCCTTATCCATCTCTGAGAGCCTAGAACCCTTCTAAGCGCCTGGAAGCTGAAGTGTCTTGACCACCTGAGCTTGCCACCTCATCCACCTCATTGGCTCGATCTGTTAACGTCCAGGTGCTTAGATCCCTTCAGGGCCTAAATCGTCCGATCACCCGGATCCAGATAGGGTCGCCTGGAACTTGAAGTTCTGGTCTCTTATTTCCTACATCACAAAATTAGTGTAAAATATATAGAATAGAAAATAGATAGTTTATCAATTGTCTGATCTTGATTTTTAAGTTTTCAGTGAAACCCTTGATCAAACCGACGTCTACTGTTCCCTTCCAGGAAATATATCCTCACCTACTCTTCTCAAGAGAATTTACCTCTACCAATCCGGTTCTCTACCAGCTTGGCATCCGATCCTCGACCCTTAGGACTTTCCTCTGTTAGATGTTTGGTCTCCTGACCCACCTAGATTTCCCGTCTAGTACTTTGATCTGCTAAGTGTTCTTGCCTAGTCCTCCTGAACAGGACTTCCTTGTCCAATCCTCCAGACTAGGTTTTCCTTGTTCAATTATCTAGACTAGGACTTCCTTGCCCAGTCGTAACTAGGGCTTCCCCATGCTTCTTGCACACTCAGTTCAACTCATTAGTAAACATCACAAATTTAACTTGAATTATTTGTCATTATCAAAATCATAATTCGATTATCTAGTACTTCCTGTACTAACACCAACTAGTAGAAGATTATTTATAGAGGTTAT
>NW_027435319.1:0-3092 GCF_044706935.1 Curcuma longa
TGATAACACTCATTTTTATAGTTTATTTTGGCTCTAAAACTTGATATTTTGACCCTCTCGTTGTGTAACTATTGAATATTAACACATATTGCGAGTAGGAGCTTATTTTGGACCCTATTGCTTATTCCTACAAATTTTGGGTTGAATCTAACATTTTTTATGTATTTTTGTAGGATACTTAAAGAGCCATGAAGTTGAACCAAGTTGGAGGCATTTGGAAGTGTCTAGAGGTCATTTGGAGTGTTTCAGAGGCTCCCAGGGCCGTGCTCCACCTCTCCAGGCCGTGTCTCACAAGGCATGGCCGTGCCCCACCTTGCCCAGGCCGTGTCTCATGAGGCACGGCCGTGCCTCATCTTCCCGTGGGTCAAGACACGGCCATGTCTCAACTGGACTGCTCTGCAGACCAAAACTAAAATGGCCATAACTTTTAGCTCAGATGGAACCACGGGACGTGCCATATATCAAAATGACGAGAACTTCAAGATATACAACTTTTCTTCAGGGTGTACCAATGGATTCCTTCTCTAAGACATGCTAAAAGGCCCCGTAATGACACTTCCACAGAATACTTCCTAATCTGGGCCGTGTCTATCTTACAGAAGGTCTCCCACTCTAGGCCGTGTCTAATAGGCACGACCATGCCTATTTTACAGAAAAACAACTTCTCCAGGCCGTGCCTAAGAGGCACGGCCGTGCCTCCTCTTGACATGGCCGTGCCTCACTTTTCCAGGGTCCAAACACGGCCGTGCCTCAGCTGGACTGCTCTGCAGACTAAAACTAAAATGGTCATAACTTTTTGCTCCGATCGAACCATGGGCTGTACCACCTACCAAAATGAAGATAACTTCAAGATCTACAACTTTTTATTCAGGGGGTTCAGACGGATTCGGCCTCTAGGCTATGCTAAAAGGCACGGAAGTGCCTCACTTGCAGAAAACCTCCTATTTTGGGGCCGTGCCTAAGAGGCACGGCCGTGCCTCTTTCACAGGGGCGTGTTCACTCTGGGGCGTGCCTAAGAGGCACGCCCGTGCCTCTTGTCCAGACAGGGGGTGCCTGCCCGAGGCCCGTGCCTACACGGAGGCACGGCCGTGTCGCGGAGCTTTCAACAGGGGGGTATAAAAGCTGATTTTTAAAAGCAAGAAAAAGCTATTCTCTCCTGGGGACTTGCCCTAGCCGCCACCTACCTTCATTTCTTCATCGCCATCTCCATCCATTGCCACCGGAAAGAAGGCAAGGGGATTTCCTTTCTTCAATCCGACCACCTTCCATCCATCAAGGAGCAAGAGGATTTCTTCTCCACCACTTCATTCTTCCATCCACATCACCTACGGATTGCATTGAAGTTGGAGATTCCTTCCTTCGGCGCATCATTCGTGGAGTCCGCTTCGCCTCGCATCCATCTTCGGCGAGAACCATAGGGAGAATCATTAGATTTACTTTTCTTCCATTTCTGAGCATAGATTAGACTTTTGGCATACCAAGTGTTTGTTTAAATTCCCCTTACAGTTTTGAATGTTGTTTGTCCTTAGATTTCTCTTGCTTGTTTCTTTGTTCATGCACTTATTTACTTGTTGCACTCTTTACTTTATTAATGCAATTTGTTCTTGATACTTAGTGTTCTTTCCATTGTTTAGAATTAGAACTTAAGACAACAACCCCCCCATCCAATCCAAAAAGAGAAAAATCCAAATCCCCAATTACAATAACCACTAGAATTACCACACACCGTCTACAATCGTTGGGAGACGACTCGAGTTGCCCTATACTACTTTAGTTAGGGGATTCGGTATTAATTAAATTGACGTGCTCATTTAGACGACAATCTGAGCCACGCATCAATTTTTGGCGCCGTTGCCGGGGATTGGTAGCGGTGTTTAGGTAGTTCTAGATTGTTTTTGCTTTGAACTTTGCTTGCTAGGGAACAATACTCACCGCCTTTGGCCGTGAAATAAACCCATTTTTGGAAAAATTCCTTCATTTAGACCACCTTTTCATTTTTGCAAAAATTTACTTTTCATTTCTCAATTTCATTTTCATCTACTTTTATTGCTGTGGTGGTCATAAAATTTTTAAAAAAAAATCATTTGGTGCTTCAATTCCTCATTATACTTGACTTTGCTATGCATTGTTTCTACACCTTGTTGTGTCTTGTTTGTGTGTTTGCTTTCAGGTGAGACTATAGTGCATGACATGAACATTTGAGGAGCTATTACTTGAAGACAATTCAGAGATTATCAGAACATTTCATACCTACAAAGAGCCCAGAGGAATTCAGTGAACAACAACATGACATTCTACAACAATTACAATTACAACAACAACACTCTCAGGGTACAAGATTTTGCTTATCAATCTCCTTACACCCAATATCCTGAACCTGAATTGAATTTCGAGCTTAGATTAGAGAGTCGCTTAGATGGGATTGAAACACTCATAAGACAGATGGCTCTTGGTCAGAATCAACAATCAACTTCACATGCAGTTCAACCAATGCGATTTTGTGAAATATGTGCTAGTGCAACACATTCTACTGATATCTGCCCTTCACGACAACCATATGAAGGATTTCCTTTCCCAGATCAAGTGGCAACACCAAATATGTATCAGAGCAGCCCTCAATATCAGAACAACCATATGTCATCTACCTACAATTCTGAATGGAGGGATTACTCAGATCTGAGATATGGAAACGATTTTGAACAGCAGCCCAATTTTGCACAGCAACAGCCCAACTTTGAACAACAACCATTCCAGTCTTATCCAACAAACTTTCAGAGGCCTCTAGAATTTCAGAATAACCCAATTCAGTATGAACCTCCACAGGTCCAACATTCCTATCCTGCCTTGCAAGACTTTGGACAAAGTCATAGGTCAGATCAAATAGAATCAAATCCATCAGAGCCAGAGTTAGTGCCAGTTTCAGAGCCAGAGCCAGTGCCAATGTCATTTCCCTAGAGTAGAGCTTCCTGAGCTTGATGAGTTAGAATGTGATGCAGATACCTCCATGATTGAACTGGATACCAACTCTGAGAAATGGAAGATAAGATGCTGAAGGATGTGGATGAAGAACTTAACAAGATCAGGGAGGAGAA
>NW_027435320.1:0-4963 GCF_044706935.1 Curcuma longa
ACACAAACTAGTGAATCAATCTAGCCATTTGAATTCAAACACAGCTAATCACGAATCACAAAGTTGCTAAGAGTTCGATTCTACTGGAAACATTCAGAAATCAGAAAGAAGAAAAACTATCAGAAGCTGCAAAATTCAAAAACTAAAGCTGTAAATCATCCATCCTTCCCCTCTTTCGATTGTTCTCCTCAGCTGGGTGTCAATCCAGCCTTACCGAGCAATTTGGAGTCTTCCACGCGGTCGTAGGGTGGTTTGCTAGCTGCCCAAACCAAGAAAAACGCCGGAAAAACCCTCTCCGCCGCGAAATTCAGCTTGTGCAGTGACTTTTCGGATGGCAAACTGGATTCCTTGCTTCCTCTCTTCTCCGATGATGCTGCTGTTGATACAAGGGAACTCCACGATCCTAGGAGAACCCCTCCACGAAGCGCGAGCTCGGATTGTGCAGCAGAACGCCGAAAAATGCAAAAACAGGGGTGAACGGCGGCGGCGAAACCCTCGCCGTCGCACGCCGTCGCGCGCCGTCCGGTCGCCGGATTATACCCAATCGGCCGGCGTTGGACTCTTCGTTGATCAAGGATCACAATGGGATAGGTTTGGGAGGATGGGCTGGCCTGATTGGTACGTTGGTGAGCAGGGGATCGGCGTCGGGCGCGTTTCGGGACGAAGGTGAACAGTGCGCAGCCACTGTTCACCCGATTAAGGCTATGGTTTTATACTTGATTAATCGTGTGATCCTGGCCGTCCGTTTCTGATCTGATGGTCTGAGCTTGATCTAGGCTTTAGGGCTGCTTAGGGTTTGTGAAAAATTCAGGGATTTTGATCAGGCTCGATCTAGATCATGTCCTCCATGTTGGCTTGATCAATTTGGCAAATTTGACTCGATTTGACCGCGGTTGAGCTCGAGTTGGGTCCGATTTAACCCTAAAATCAATTAAAGTCCAATTAATGCAAAAAATTCATCATTAAATCACAAAAATTATATCAAGCCTTGATCATGCAATATAGGACAATTAAAGTCAAATCAATTCAATAAATAATTATTTTCATGTAAAAGCCTAAAAATAAATCGATTAAAAATCAATAAAACCCTAACTCATCAATACTCCCCTTAGAGGAGCGGCGACCTCGCCTAACCTTGGTCGTGAGGGTGGGTTGGTAGGCTTTTGAGAAGAAAAATCCAACATGATTTTTGAGAAGAAAAACTATTTTGAGAAGAAAAATCCAACATGACTTTGAGAAGAAAAACTCTTTTGAAAGGTTGGCCGGATACTCCTCTTAGAGGAGCGGCCGAAAAATCCAACATGACTTTTGAGAAGAAAAACTCTTTTTATACCCAAGCCATAAATATCAAAGATTTTTAGGCTTTTGGTATCCTCTCATCAATGCATGATTAATCTTTATTAATCATGCATGATAACCTCTATGCATGATAATCTCATCTTCTTCAATGCATGATTAATCCACATTAATCATGCATGATGAATTAAACTTCATTCATCAACTCAGTTTAATTTAAGTCTAACTCAAAGTCAACCAATTAACTTGAGTCTAACTCAAGTCTTGGCCATTCAATGAGCATAATTGTTCCTTTAGTCAAATTAAAATGAACTTATCTCCAAAATAAAATGTTATTTGTGTGTCATCCAATAAGTTCTTGTAACGTTGGCAATGTCTCTAAAGCCCATTTTAGAAACATAAGTAATGAGTGTCATCTAGCAATGCATCATTACTACCCAAGTGATAAGAATGTCGAGATCCGACATAACCTTCATGACTATGATAATGTATGACTATGTCCTTCTATCGTCGATATCTAGATTGATTAATGAGTCATAGACCATGTCATCCTCTTATAAATCTTTGTGTTTCTTGATCCCCAAGTAGACCCACTCAAGCAAATGAGCTCAATATCTCATATTGACTCATTTGAGCATGACCATGCATTTCGTGGTCCTACTTTATATCAAGAGGCCTTAAGATATCACCCTAGTCATATTGGAGGGATAGATCTCATCTACATCACTCACAACTCTACACATAATTTGTTACATATCAATGATCGCCTTTATAGTCCACCCTATTACGGGTTACGTTTGTCGATACCAAAGTACATAACTCCTTATGTAGGGAACCGTACGTAGTGACTTCAGGTCTAAGGATTATTCATACCAATAGCCACATGAGAAAGTTTATGACACTCATATAACGATCCATGAAACTTTCTCATGACGGATCAATTTAGTATACATTCTCTAATGTATACCCTTGTGTCAACTCGATATCCCATATCTATGATTTGTGAGATCAAGTCATCCAGCTGACCTACATGCTAGTCTCAACGCATTAATATCATCCCTGAATTTATTAATGCTTGATTAGGAATGATTAAGGCTAGTGTTCTCTACATCATCTCACTATCGACTCAAACAATCGATATGATGTAGATTAGAACTAGCTACCCAAGGACATTATTATACTTAGTTATTTGACACAAACATAGAGTAAGTATAATAACAAAAAATTATATCTTTATTAATAATAAAATATAATACAAAAATTCCTAGTAATCATCACGTAATTGACTCTAGGGGGGCTACTAACAATCATAACCATGCAAATATAAAAACTTAGAAACCTTCTCTTCAACACTTGAATTCCTATTGACTTTTACCCTTGTGTTGTGCTTTAATAGTTCACACAAGCGAACAAAGCCATCCACACTTACCCTAAGAATGTTATGGCATGCCTTATTAGATGTCATAAGGTTGTGCAATAGAATGCGTCGTACATTATCATTTTGCTCATTATTCTCCATTAGACCTTTATCTACATACTTTTTCGTATCCTCCAATATCATCCCCAAGAATAACTACACGATTTCTATTTATGAAAATTTCATCATCTGAACTCTCATCCAACTATCATTGTTCTTCTCATAACAATCATTAACATTCTATAATCTCCTTCACCATTGTCCCACTCCATCTCATCAAATCTATGAAAAGATAAACAATAATATTAGACTACTATAATAAATTCAATGATATTGCTTGCTATACAAAATAAAGAAGTTGTAATAATTAAAGTTGAGTCATCCATAAATCAAGTTAATTAATGGTGTTTATTAGTTTATGTAGTGATTATCTTTGTCCACTAATCAGATTAACCTTTTGTAGAAAAGTCTATGAAGATGTTGGTGTACCAAGCAAAACCACGTATTTAAAGTTAAAGCTCGATAGTATATCTAGTAAAAAATCTTTAATAATATATTAAAACTTACAACAATCACATAGTAAGAAAATTCAACGCGAAACACACTATAACAAACTTGACTTTCCGCAGCACGTCATTAACGACACACATCTATAATGTGCTGTTAATAATAGTTTTTACAGCGCACATAATCAAGTGTGCTGCGGATAATAAATTATATTTTAAAATTAACAGTGTGCGTATAACCATGCGTTGTGAATAGTATTTTTTACAACGTGCAAAAATTATACGCTGTTAAAAGAGGGTTAAAAAAATAACATTGGCAGCGCGCGTAGATGATACGCTATTAAAAATATATTAAAAAAGTATTTGATAAATATTTCTTTTCCCAGCCGGCCTTTACACGCACGCCTTAGGTTTTTTTCACAAACTCGCTCCCGACCGCCTCTGTTCTTCGCGAGACTCCCCCCTCCGACCGCGATCACTCGCGCTCACCTGCGCGCTCTGCCTCCCGCGCTCGCTCTCCCGACCGGCGCTGTTTCGCGAGATTCCCCCCGACCGTCACTCCTCCCGCGCTCGCCCGCCCGACGAGTTCTCCTCCAGCGCTAGCTCGCCCGACCGTCACTCCTCCCGCGCTCGCCTGGCCGCCGAGTTCTCCTCCAACGCTCGGTCGCCCACCCGACCGACCGTCACTCCTCCCGCGCCTATTTCCTCCCCTTGCAGCTGCAAGCAGAGGTAAAATGTTGTTTTAGTGTTTTAGGATCTGTGTTATGTCATTTTAGGGTTGACATTTTGTTATGTTAGACTGTTAATTTTAGGGTTATGATGTTGTATTTTAGGGTTTGTCATGTTAGGTTTATGCTGTAAATTTTAGGGCTATGATTTTGTCATGTTTGCCATGTTGTTAATTTTAGGGTTATGTTAAATACTTGGGTTGCCATGTTGTTGATTTTAGGCTGTTAAATTTAGGGTGCTGATTTTGTTTTAGGGTTCTAATTTCGTTGATTATTTGTGTGTATTTTAGCAATGGATTGTAATTTTGTTTTAGGGTTGTAGTCATTTAAGAAATAGATAAGGAATGGATGCATTTGCCTTCAAGGCTTGTACCCGAATATGAAGAAGGGGTTCAGAAATTTCTTGCACAAGCTAGGAACTATGCCAAAACACGCGAAACAATCTTATGCCCTTGCAAGCGTTGTCAAAATAAGAAGTATATGAAATTTGATCAAGTGTACGAGCACTTAATTATGAAGGGGATAGATCCTTCTTACACTGTTTGGGTCTTCCATGGTGAAACTTATACATCACAATTTCAAAGTGAAGTTGGTTCAAGAAGAGTTCAAGAAGAGGAGGGTGGAAGTAGAGAGGCATATCACTTATATAGAGATGCCTTTGTAGCGGAAGAAGAGGTTGGACACATTATGTCTGAAACAAAAGACTATGAGTTTGTTGATTTATTAGAAGATGCAGAAACTTCTCTTTTCCCTGGTTGTACAACTTATACAAAGTTATCAGTAGTTGTCACATTATACAATTATAAGTCTACTAATGGTCACACTGATACTAATTTCAATGAGCTTCTTAAGATCTTAGGTGGCATGCTTCCAGAAAAAAAATACACTTCTAGAAAATGTTTACTCAATGAGAAAGTTGTTGAAACCATTTGATTTAGGCTACGAGAAGATTCATGCTTGCCCAAACGATTGTTGTCTATTTAGAAAGGAGCTTAAAGATTTAGAAATGAGCTTAA
>NW_027435321.1:0-1328 GCF_044706935.1 Curcuma longa
TGTTGGATCGAGATCGCGCTAGAGGGGGGGTGAATAGCGCTCGCGGCTATTTCGTTCGTATCGGAATCGTACGAGTAATAAACACAGCGGAATAAAAATAAAAATAAAAGAAGACACAGAAACACCAAGATTTACTTGGTTCGGAGCCTTGAGCGACTCCTACTCCAAGGCCCGCGATCGTTGATCGCTTTCGATGGGCAACAACTATAATACCGAAAAATCTTATACAATAAGCTATAATAAAATTATACCAATAATTAAGAAATGAAGAAGGCTGATTTTCGGTGAAAGCCTCCTTTCCTTTTTGAGGCAGAACGTTGAAGAAGAGAAGCACAATCACGTTGATGAAGGCTTGGACAATTTGGCTTCGTTGGCAGCACGTTAAAGAAGAAAAGCTTAGAGAAAAAAATGGTGATTCTTGCTTGCACGTTTAAGCCTTAACCCTTGCTTTATAGGGTGTTTAAAGAGCCTTGAAGCCCTCCACGTTGCATGCAACGTCAATCTAGATCCTCAATTCTTGGGATTTAGTTTGACCGAAAAGGATGGGTTGACCAAATCCCATGCTCAATTGACCAATCAAATAATTCCAACCTTATTTGCTCGTTCATGCTAATTTTGCTTTGATCTGATCGACTCCTATCCCAAGTTCGGTCGATTCTGACCTGATCAACTCGATTGGCTTGATCAGTTGACGCTCCTCCTTGGTTTGGTCGACCAATCCTGACTGATTCCAACCTTACACAAACATGTTAGTTTCCTGCAAAACAGATTTAGAACACAACAGATAATATATAAGGAAAATAGGTTTGACAGTCTTCGGACTGTCCGGTTCTGACTTCGAATTTCCAATCGGAAATTCTAGGTCGAACCGACGCCTACTGTTCCCTCTTCCGGGGAACGCGTCCTCACCTACTCCCCTCAGGAGAGATTACCTGATGCCAGTACGATCCTCCAAATCGACTGGACTTTTGCTCGGCGCTCGATGCTCCCGGACTTTCTGCTGGACTTCCTCTTCCCGGCTGGTCCAGTCTTCCACCTGGTTCGCGACACCAGGACTTTCCACCTAGGGTTACCACCCCCTAGGACTTTTTGCCTGAAGCACTCGACCCACCAAGACTTTCCGCATAGGGTTACCACCCCTATAACCTAGGGTTACCACCCCCTAGGGTTTTCCCCTTGCCTAACCGCAGCTAGGACTTTTGCCTAAGTACACTTAGGACTTTCCTGCAAACTCAATCAAACCGTTAGATCACAAATGGACTTAACTTTGAATCCCTTTGCCATAATCAAAACTTAGGTTCGATCGTCGGATGCTTCCCGCACCAACA
>NW_027435322.1:0-6896 GCF_044706935.1 Curcuma longa
CTGAAAAGACTAGCTCTTTTGTATATAAACATTTCATGAAATAAAGGAATCATGTTTTGGTCAAATGGTTGCAATAGATTAGACTTGTAACATGTCCCCTTAATTTACATTGTAGATAACATGGTGTCTGTGAGACACAGAAGATCATGATTATCAGCTCCTTGTAAATTATAAATTAAGGCTCACAACCAAGATGACTTTGGACAAACCATCGGGAACGGTTGTAGTGTAATTCAGTAACTGTCTATCTTGACTGTAGAATTACACTAGTACACTTTGTGTGTATTGAGTAGGACCATTGAGGTTGTTCAATTTACACTGACTCATAAATTGAACAAGACCTCTGTTATTATACTTATGCACTCTTAATCCCGATATAATAAACGGGCACATATATTTAGTAAACATCACTTTGATTTACCAAAGGGTGAGATCTTTCCGTCAGATCAAATATTCTCGGTAAGTTGGGTGATGTTACTATTTATATGGTGTGCCATTAATTATAGAAGGAATCCGTGTCCCAGTAGGGCTGATGATGTCCCCTTGAAGAGCTCATAAGGATTGTCATGTCAAATCTTACAAGTGGACTTAGTCCGACTGACAATAAGGATGAGTGGTACTATTCAAGGACATAGATGTCGATTATTGAGTTGTCAGTGAACTCAGATAATTGACGGACATACGATATCTTAAACACGGGGAGCAATGCATAAAATAATAAGAAGGAACCCATAACGTAATTTGGGGATTGGATTGGTAGTGCAACAATGATCCTCTAGTGGAATGGATCGTTGTTGATGGATGTAGGTGTGTATTCGGGGTAGAATACGGGATCCGAAACCCATCAGAAGGCCAGATCCAATACCTCCTCGAGGTCCCTGCTGTAGCCTAAAGAAATCTCTAAAAGATGCAATCAAACGGATGAGATTAGTTCTCAACCGTCGGATAAGATTTAACCGATGGATGAGATTGGTTCTCAACCATAGGATGAGTTAGTGGATGAGATCAACTTGTATCCTTGGGATTAGATCAAGTTGCATCCAATGGATCGAAATAAATAAAGAGGATCAAAAGAGATTAGATTAGAACCGTTGGATGAGATCTAGTTGCGTCCGATGGACGAGATCTCTCCGGTTCGGTTTTAAATCTCTTTAAATGCAAAACCCGGTTCACGAGGTGAACCGAGTTTGGTTCTCTATAGCCCACGCCCAAGCCATCTAATTGTGTCCGTTGGATCGGAGCAATTAAGTTGTATTAAAGTAGATTATATTAGAACCATTAGATGAGGTTAAGTTGCATCCAATGGATGAGATCTCTTTGGTTCGGTTTTATTTCTCTTTAATACAAAGTTGGTTCACAAAATTGAACCAAATCTCTCTTGATTGGCCGGCCACCTATTCCTAGATAAGGAAACATTTTTTTTTATAAAAACTCTGAAGGGGCCACCAAGCAATCAAGGGAAGAAATAACCGGCGCCTATTCTTTTCTAGATTTGGAGTTTATTTATGGAAACAAATCCGGATTGACTCCTTGAAAGGAGGGGGCGGGATTGGCTTGATTGGGCATTGGGAGGCTATATAAAGAGGGGGTGGGCGGCCAAGGGAAGACACACAACAAAGAATAGCATACGAAATCTCTCCGATTTCGCAATTGCTTCCTTTTTCTCTCCCTCTTGGCCGGCCACATCCTCTTCTTCTTCTTCCTTTTGTGTTCTTCTCTTTCTCTCTTGGTGGCCGAACCTCCTTTTTGTGGTGGTGGCCGGATCTAAGGTGGAAGGCAAGGAAGAACGAAGCTGCTTCAAGAAAGAAGCAAGGCGATCCAAGGCTTCATCCAGCAGAGGTTGCAGTTCTTATTTCTCGGAAGATCGTTGCCCACACAACGTCCGAGAAAGAGATAAGGAATACAGCAGAAGATTCCGAGGTTCAAACCGGGTTCTGGTATAAATTTATTTTCCGCAGTTTTATTTATACTTAGAACTAAATAATTTAAAACCGTAGATAAGTAATTTAGAATCGGCGATCCTGAGGATCGATCGACTTAGTCTTCTTTGAAGATTTTGTCAATTGATCCAGGCGGGATAAAATTTTTGTCCTGTGGGGTTCTATGCTTCTCGGAGCGGATAGAATCCGGAACATAGGACGAAGATCCAGATCGCCAACATGTAACGCCCGCCCTTACGTGGGCCTTGACGGACGCTACAGTTTATTCATTCATTCATTTAAACTTTTACCACATACGAAAACCACGAAACTTCGCAGCGGAAAAACATAAACATAACCGGGTTGTGGTTGCATATGTGGTAATTAAACATATAACATGCATCTAATGTTTAGCTATTAAGTTGATAAAACCTCTTAACCACATTAAACAACATAAAGCTAGTTCACACATTTAGAACGCAAATATAAAATTCATAATTTATCCGGGACTCAGCCAAGTCACCATCACACACATCTTCATTAGCCTTTTCCTGCTACCTCCCTCGGTTTAGTGACTGCTAAATGGATCTGCAACATAAGAAAGTAAGACTATAAGCACGAATGCTTAGTAAGCTCCTTTCCTACTCACAAAACCAACTGTATCAATAAGCATAGCCTTGACATAAAACATGCATATCCATTAACATTTCTTAAAACATATAAACATATCATTTCATGACATAAGCATAGCATTTTCATGAGCATAACATTCACATGAATGTATAAATATACTTTCATCCTTAGCATTAAAATCATGATATACAAATGCTGGTAATGCCTTTTAAAAACGTATAATCATAATAGATCAATATAATCATCATTATCATTCTTTGGGATCCCTGGCTTGGTACCAAAGCGCGCTCCCTAATAGTCACTGGGGTAGCTAACCGCCAGCCTAAGAGGGTCTTACCAGGCCCAAAACCTTGGAATTGGTCACCTGGATTTCTTTAACGACAACCTTGGAAGTCGGGTACCAGCCATGCATTAAAGTAAAGTAATGATATACATGCTTTCTTTCCATTTTCATCATGAATGTTCCTTTCATTATCATAACATAATGAACATTCATGCATTCTTCTCATTTCATTTCATATAGCATGTTATATCATATCATAACTTATCATATCATAACTTCGTTTTGTATTCTTACATGAGATACATCATACTAATTCGATCAGACCCTAACCTTTCTTTAAGGTGTTCGAACCTTCGTAAAACCATGGTATCTCATTCCATTTCATTTGATATCATATTTTCCAGGTATATCTTTGACGTGAGATTGACATAAGATAATCCTTGATATCATAACATCATGGTCAACGTTATTCGACTTCTACTTCAATTAACCCTAACCTCTATTAAGGCCTAAGTTCATAGGGTTATAATCTTCTTAGGGTTCTTTGGTTCTTAACCCTAACAATAATCTTCGTTATCATTGGTTTAACATAACATTTAAACCCTAATCTAAGTCTGGTTAACCTTGTAAACATGCAACATAGGGTTTAACTACATGAACCGACCAACATAGAGGCCTTAATCGATCAGATGATCGATTAGGTGTCATTGGAATCGATCGGACGATCGATTAGAACCCATATATTTTTTTTTCCACAGAAGCCTCCGTAATCGATCAGGTGATCGATTACGGTTCCCTTTAATCGATCAGGCGATCGATTAAAGGTCGTATACTCGTCTCAGAAGCTTGGTAATCGATCAGGTGATCGATTACACTCGCTTAATCGATCCAGTGATCGATCATTTCACGTAACTTTTCTCCTCTTTAAACCTAATAATCGATCCAGTGATCGATTACACCCTCTTGTAATCGATCCAGTGATCGATTACACCTCCTTGTAATCGATTCAGTGATCGATTAACACCTTATAACCTCTAATTTATACTTCTTTAACAGAAACCTAAACCTTAGTTTTAACCCATAAACATGCTGTAAAACCCTAACTTATTCGTAGCATAAGATAGAACATACAAGTTAAACATACTGTAAAACCTTGAATGGGATTAGAACAATAACATTAAACACATACAACATAAACACATACATATTGCATACAACAAACGATAGCTATTATGTTGCAGTGAGGGAATACTTACAGTGCTATGCTAAACAAACCAACCTGAACCTCTGTTAACTTGTGTGAAAGAAACCTGCCTCCAACTTCCTCCGGCAAAGTCCCAGCACTTCGGCAAAAGCCTCCAGAAAAACCTTCGGCAAATGGAAGAAACAAGGTGGAGAAGAGAAAGACCTTTACTTATAGCCTTAAGGTAAGTAACGGGTGCACATTTACTAGCATTAAGGTATAGCATTAAGGGTAATAAAGCACAGCAGTTAAACCTTAACGTTCACCTCTTCATATCTCTCGGTGCTTTTGCTTAATCCTTTCACATGCCTTAACCTATAACTAACATTTCCTTTATCATTTTCTTAACAATTACTTGCTAGCACTTATGGCTAACATGCTCCATTTGGGTTTGCCACCTTGCATGAGGTCTATGGTTCAATCCCTAGCACCTCCTTTTCTTTTTCTTTTCTTTTCTTTTTCTTTTGGCAAAACCCATATAAACAGAGCCCATTACATTAAAGTAACCTTAACCTATAGACTCATTAAGCTTACCCTACCTTTGGTCTGCTTAGGGTTCCAATCCTTTAGTATAAGTTCATGACTAGGCTATCATTCATAAATATCTAGGAATTATCGTAGGGAAATTGCGGGTGTTACAATCCTCCCCACCTTCTAAAAAGTTCGTCCTCGAACTTTACTAATTCCGGATATCCTCGTTTCATATCATCCTCAACCATCGCCTCTGCCACAAGACTCTAATATCTACGACTTGCGAGGGTATGCTTATTTTCTTCGTATAACATGAAAATGAACGAATATATTGTCTCAATATCAAATAATACAGTAGCATACTGACTGTAAATAAATATCTGACCTGTGGCAATGGTTAAGTATTCGCCCCATCCTCCTTGGTAAGCGAGAAAACCCTGGCATTTGTCGTAACTGGAGGAGCCTCTAACCTTCCTTGATCTATGTGAGGTCCTTCCAGTGCAGCTTGCATGTAATGCAGTTGAGCAGGTGCCTTCTGATATTGCACTTGCTGCTGAAGCTGCTGTGGCTGCTGAGATGATGCTTGAAACTTATTAGGGCAGACTTTAGCCTTATGCCCTTCCACTCCACAGATAAAACACTTATTCGTACCCATACGACATTCTCCATAATGCGGTCTCCCACATTTTGCACATAGGGTGTACTTAGGCTTTTTGTCCGGTGAACCGTCTTCAGAATTGTCCCATCTCTTCTTATCCTTGCGGTTCTTACCTCCTGAGTTAGAAGGGTTTTGGTTCTCAGTTGACGTCTTCTTCTGCTGATTCATATTGTTCAAGTAGTGCTCCGTGACCAAGGCACTACTAATCAGCTCTTCCGCGGTCTGCGGTTTATTCACCCCGCCTGCCACGTTCAGAGCTATCTCAGGTCGTAACATCTTCAGCATGAGACGCACCTTTTCCTTCTCAGTACTAATCAACTCGGGACATAGGCGAGCTAGCCGGTTGAACTTCTTGACCGCCTCGCTAACTGACATCTCTCCTTGTCGGAATTCCAGGAACTCATCATAATGCTTGTTAGTAACACGCATATGAAAGAACTCCTCGAAAAACTCTGACTCGAAGTCTGTCCATTTCATCTCGTTCACCAGTCTTTTGGATTTAACCCTTTCCCACCACATTCTAGCATCACCCGAAAGGCAGAATGATGCACACTTAACCTTTTCATGTTCTGGCCAGTCCAGCAACTCCACAATACTTTCTACAGTCTTGAACCAGGCCTGTGCATCCCACGGTTCCCCAGCACCTGAGAAAGTCTCTGGCTTCAGTCTCTGCCACTGGATCAAGTAAGCTTCCGGTTGTACTCCAGGGGTAGGACCTGCCAAAGATACTGGGGTAACTGAAGGTGCGCCAGGTGTCATGGGCTGGTTCACAGGTAAAGAGGTAGCATTCCCTTGCTGATTCATTAAAGTATTTATGGTCTGTTGCTGTTCAGCAAGCTGACGCTGGAGTTCAGCCACCAAGTGTGTCAGGTCAGGCTGATTATCGGTTTCATTTCTTCGGTTACCTCTTCTAGCCATGGTTTCTGAAAGAATAGGCTAGTGTAAGATTATCCTTCTTATTAGCATGATGGATTCATGGTTAAGTTCAACCAAGATATGATGATTAAAGAACAATGATAAACTCATGAGTGAAGGTATACATGAATAATGATAATGGAATGTTTAGGAACATTCACTATGAGAGAAAAAGGAATCATGTATGCTATATGAGCTATAATGTATATGCTAAAGAAATGATTAAAGAACATACATTATGATAAAGAAAAGAATGCATGTATGTTATTTTAATGCAAGGCTTGTACCGGGCCCGGAAAGGGATCCAAGGGATGGGCACCTAAGAACGCACCTAGGCTGAAGGATAGTAGGTCTAGTAGGTCGAAGGATAGTAGACCTAGCTGGGTTGAAGGACAGTAAACCTAGTTACCAAGTAGTTGAGGTTTGCTACCTCGGATTACAAGGGATGGGCGGACGCCCTAGATTGAAGGATAGTAGATCTAGCTAGGTTGAAGGATAGTAGACCTAGTATCCTAGTCATTGAGATTTAGCTACCTTATACTGACTTGGAATGAATGTGCACAAATAATGAATGGGTACAAGCCAGGGGACGCCCAAAATGATAAAGAAAATGATTATGTTTAAGTATATGTTATGTTTGCAAAATGCATTTCATATAAGATGAAATTTATGGAAGTATGCTTAAGAAATGTCAAGAATGATTCATGAGTCTCATACTTGATCTAATGTTAAGGTTTAATCAAGTAGACGTTATGTGATGTTTGATGTACTTAA
>NW_027435323.1:0-1594 GCF_044706935.1 Curcuma longa
TCACTAATCCATACTTGCATAACCACACGCTAGAGCGTAATAAAACATAATTGAGTTCTAATAGCATGAAGATCAACCTTGAGTTTTCTAGCAAATTCTAACATAGCGGAAACATAACATGATATAAGAATCTAATGCATAACTGAAATGCATAAAATCTCTAAACATTTCCAGCATGTCCCCAAAGATCTCTTCCATAGTCCAGCTACACACCACACACACATCATCCTTGCTGTCCTCCTTAGTTTAGCTTTCCTTTGCCTTTGTCTGCAGTAAGAGGAAAATGCAATCTATAAGCGGATAGCTTAGTAAGTACTTCTAACTCACAAAACTCGAATAATGCATAGATGATTCTTGAAAACATTCATGCTATTGAAATAATGCACTTTTAACTTAAACATGCTATGCTTCATAGTTTGCAACCAATGATCTTTCTTAAACTTGAAATTCTTTTCTAAATAAAATATTTTGAAAACTTTGCTATTACTATAGCATTTGAAAATAATATCTCATCTTGGGCCCTTGGCAATGTACCATATTTTAGCGCGCTTCCTAGAAGTCCCGGGGTAGCTAATCCCAAAACTAATAGGTTACTAGACCTTGGTCTAGGGGCATCTTGGAGCCCATCCCGTACTAGACCTTGGTCTAGGGGCATCTTGGAGCCCATCCCTTGGGCCTTGGCCCGGTACATGCCGCTAAAGTAAAATACTTGAAAAACTATCTTTGAAATTGTCTTAGGCATTTTCTCAAACACTTAGCATGCCTAAACCTCTACATTCTTGAATTAGAGGTTCTTGGAAGGCCTTGGCCTTGTATCTTGCTTATACTTTGACAACATGATCATATATAGTGAAAAACATGCTTTTGATCATATGAAATAAATTTCATTGCTTAAAACTGAAATTTTCATGCTTATACTTGAAATAAAGATTTCTACTACATCTTAACCACAAGAACATGGTAAATAAATTCTAAAACCGAGAAATCTATTTCGAAACTACTCTTACTGCAGGTGAGTAGTACTTACTTTGGTTTCTTCTTACTTACAACCAAGAAACTCTTCTAAGGGTTGCGTTAAACTCGGTATCTCTCGAAACGGAAGATATCTTCGCGTTCTCCTCGCTTGGGTGAGTCCGAATCTACCGAAATCTCTCGGATCTCCCTATCCCGTGGCCGGCTACCACCAAAAACCTAGCTTCCTTGGTATTTTCGTCCAGGAGAGGGCGGCGGCAAGTGGAGGAGAGGGATTAGGTTAGAGAAAATAACCCCTTTCTTTAACTTATCCTATTTATACTAAGGGGTATTTCCGCCTTTTACCTCATATAATAATAATTCGCCTCCTATCCCTTCAAGCACACCCCTGCTGGGGCACTTGGTTAGCACAATTTGCTTAAGGCTTACATCTGCTTGGAGGTTTCGGGTTCGAATCTCGGCCATGCATCTTTTTACCCATTTTCCAATTTCTTTTGGGAAAATTCCTAAAAATTCTAGAAAAATTCTATAAAATTTCTAAAATTATTCTAAGCATTTATAAATATTAAAACCCTATTTTAAAACATTTATAAAGTCTAGAATGAATTTACGGGGTGTTACA
>NW_027435324.1:0-1823 GCF_044706935.1 Curcuma longa
TGTTAGTGCAGGAAGCACTAGCAGGTCAAACCTATGTTTTGATTATGGAACTAGGATCAAGTTAAGTATGTGGTTTGGCTAACCAGATTGAAATGAGTTTGCAGAGAACAGGTAAAGTCCTAGTGTGGCTAGGCAAGAAGACTTGGCAGAGTCAACGTGCACCAGGCAAGATCTGGACTTGGGTCAGGAGGACCAAGTTGCAGATGAAATGGACTTGGTCAGGAGGACCAAGTTGCAGAGAAGAATGGACTGATCAGGAGGATCAGTTGCGTTCAAGTCCTGGGGGGCAACGACAGAGCCGAGCAAAAGTCCAACAGGTCAGGAGGACTTAGTTGGCATCAGGTAAATTCTCCCGAGGGGAGTGGGTGAGGACGCGTTCCTACGAGGAACAGTAGGCGCCGGTCTAACCCAGGATCTCACCGGAGATCCGAAGTTAAGACTCGAAGCCGGTTCGGTGAACCGACCTGCTCTTTAACTATTATGTTTCGAGCTAACTTGTTGTGCAGGAAAGAAAGGACTTGACGAAAGCTAACTCCGGCCGAAAAATCCATTTTTCGGGTCTGGAGTCGACTCAGATGAGTTCTGGAGTCGACTCCAGCCTAATCAGCTCAAATCCGGAAGTCTGCGCGTCAAAGTCGTCGCCAGCGGGACTGGAGTCGACTCAGATGGCGTTCTGAGTCGACCCAGGTCAAAAAGTTATCGCCACCGCCGCCACCGCGACTGGAGTCGACCCAGAGCCGGACCAGAGTCGACTCAGGAGGGATAAGCGCCGAAGCTGATAAACTTTTATCTGCCACGTCGGCTGGAGTCGACCCAGATGGCGATCTGAGTCGACTCAGGTCGACTATATAAGGCACCCGCGAGCAGCCTTCGAGGACATTCATTCTTTTCGCTCTCAAACGCCTTCCTCGCGACCGTTAAGCTTCCGATCTTCGACGCCGGTGCCGAGACTACTTCAAGCTACTTCAACGAACGCCGGGACGTCGAATCCATACTCCGGGAAGCGCAAAATTCGGTAACAAAGAAACTGTACTTAAATTCCAAATCATTCACTTGTAATCGAATTTTTGTAATCGTTTTCTCGATATACTTGCTGCCGTAAGGAGCAAGTATCTTAGTGGATTGCCCAAAGTAAACGGTCAAGGACCGTGGGCCTTGGAGTAGCAGCGTTGCGCTGTGAACCAAGTAAAAACAAATTGTGTCATTTACTTACTGCATTTTATTTTAATTAATTGTCATATTTAATTTCGCTTCCGTACTCGAGTTTTATCGAAATTTCGAAAAGCGTTAAAATACGCTATTCACCCCCCCTCTAGCGTATTTCCGGTCCTACAATTGGTATCAGAGCGGGGGTTCTTGAAAACAGTGCAACCACTGATTCAAGACGCTTTTTCGAATTTTTTATTTTTCGCTTACTTTTTCCCGCACTACTAATCCAAGACCAAGTCTTGGAATTCTTTTTCTTGTTTATTTTTGTGCATATATTAATGGCCCAACAAGAAGGCTCGAGCACCGCACGACCACCGTTGTTTTCCGGTGACGATTTTCCATACTGGAAAACCAGAATGGAATGTCACTTGAAAACACAAGTGGAGATGTGGATCATCATCCAGACGGGTTGATAACTATGTTTATGCTTTTTTATTAGATATGTGAAATAGTCATTGTTCTTATGAAGTTATGATCAAATATATATTATTTGACATTTTATAACTCTTTTTTAGATTATCTGTAAACTCGTACGAGTTTACGATACGAATTTATGATACGAGTTTGTGCACCCCTAACCGAGTCGACACTGGAATCGCGAGTTTGACAACCTT
>NW_027435325.1:0-11708 GCF_044706935.1 Curcuma longa
AGAGAAATCGTCTATGAATGATACGAAATAGCGTTGACCATTCCAAGAAGGAATTGGAAATGGCCCACATACATCCGTATGTATCAACTCAAGGACTTCCGTAGCTCTATATGCATTTAATTTTCTATCTTTGGTTTGTTTTCCTTTAATGCATTCAACACAGACATTAAAGTCCGTGAAATCAATGGAATTCAGGATCCCATCTGACACAAGACGTTCAACTCTATTTCTAGAGATGTGACCTAGACGTTTGTGCCATAATGCACCCGAAGTATTATCATTTAGTTTTCGTTTAGTACCTCTTGATTCAATGTTTAGGGTTTCATTATATGAAGCATTTGTATCAAGTAAATATAGATTGTCATATTGCATTAATGAACCGGTTCCAACAATTGAATTACCAATAGATAACTGAAACTGATTGTTTCCAAATGAACAAGAGTAACCAGATTTGTCCAAATAACAAACAGAAATTAAATTTCGTCTAAAAGACGGTACCACAAAAGTATCTATTAAATCCAAATAGTGACCAGTACTGAGTAACAATCTAAAGTGCCCTATTGCTTCAACTTCTACCGATTTTCCATCGCCCACAAAAATGCGTCTTTCAGCATCACTTGGCTTTCGGTAGTTCAGGCAACCCTCCATTGAAATACTGATGTTAGTAGTAGCACCGGAGTCTAACCACCAAGTATTTCCAGGTACTGAAGCTAAATTTACTTCAGAACAAACCAAATTAAGAAACATACCCTTTTTCTCGCGCCATGCACGATATTTGGTACATTCCTTCTTTATGTGTCCAACCTTATTGCAAAAGAAACAATCTCCTTTGTTTTGTTTCTTTGCATTTGGACCTGCAACATCCACATTCTTTCTTTTCTTGCCCTTATCCTTAGAGGTGATTGCTAGATGAGCACTTTCAGTCTTTTCTTGCTTCAATCTCTCTTCCTCTTGAACACAATGAGAGATCAGTTCATTCAAATTCCACGTTTCCTTTTGACAGTTAAAACTGACCTTAAAGTGGTTGAATTGAACTGGAAGAGAAATCAGAATGAGATGCACAAGTAACTCCTCATGCAAATCAAGCTTTAATGCTTTAAGTTTTGAAGCAAGATTGGACATCTCCATGATGTACTCCCTTATGTTACCATTGCCCTTATACTTCATTGAAATCAAGCTCTTAAGAATAGTGCTTGTTTCAGCCTTATCGCTTTTGGCAAAGCGCTTTTCAAGTTCTGCAAGGTAATCTTTAGCATTGGTGGTGTCCTTAGACACAGCACCCCTGAACACCTCCGGAATTGCACGCTTAATGATCATTAGACTCATGCGGTTAGAGCGTTCCCATTTCTCAAATTTAGCTTTCTCTTCAAGAGAGCTAGCTACCGTAGGAGTAGGGGGTTGCTCTGTCCGTATCGCAAGGTCCATGTCCATGCATCCGAGAACTATCTGAATGTTCTCCTTCCAGTCCTTAAAGTTGGAACCATTAAGGACCGGTATTGAATTTAAGTTGGCAGAGATATTTGCAACATTAACTGAAAAGAGAACAGAAAATAAACTGTAAATAACATGCACACTACTTTAATTTTCAATCTAGTTCAAAATAATTAGCAAACCCATCCAAGATATCTAGTGCACCATTAATTTCAAGTCTTTGGACAGTAA
Organism: Curcuma longa; assembly: GCF_044706935.1. Lineage (NCBI taxonomy): Eukaryota > Viridiplantae > Streptophyta > Magnoliopsida > Zingiberales > Zingiberaceae > Curcuma > Curcuma longa. Next base: position 1,663 of record NW_027435325.1, read on the forward strand.
AATTAACTGCTAATAATATTCTTGTTGTAATAATCAAACACTAACAATAAAGCACGACAAATAACAAACCCCTCTTTGGATTGATTTGCTATTCTCATGTGAAATCCTTATAATTGTTACGTGTTTATTATCACAGGTAATTTATGTACTCCGGTCAACCATTGACCTTCCTTTGGGCCGATCAAATGATCACATGGAAATACACAATTACAAACATTCAAAATTCAAAATTAAATAAACCAAATTAGAGAGGTCACTTTGGCAACATCATAATTCAACTTATTTAATTTGAATAAAAAACTAAATGCTAATTAAAGAACAAGATTAAAAATGAAAGTTAATCTTTAAATGAACTCACGACCTTTTAATTAACTGTAAAATTAATTAACTGATGGTCATGTAATTAACTGTAAAATTTAATTAACTCACGACCATATAAAATAATTAGATTAACTGTAATTATTTAATCTAAATAATTAATTGGATTGCCCACGTTACTGTTCATTTAATGGACATGTTGCCAAAACCGATGCAACATTTCACAGCCATGTAAAATAATTAGACTAACTGTAATTATTTAATCTAAATTATTAATTGGATTCCCCACGTACTGTTCATTTAATGGACACGTTGCAAAAATCGATGCAACGTTTCATGCTAGTGGGTTTTTTTTTAATTAACTTAATAAAAAAAAACAACCACGTTTCGGTGGTTTTTTTTTTTTTTACGTGCACGGACAGGCCGTTTCTCCCCACCCTCACGTTTCTCTGTTTCTCCCACGACGCCGATTTTTTCAAAACCCACGACGCCGAGCAATCCGCACAACGCGGTCGTCGACGCCAACCTTGCCGGCGTTTCTCTCCTAAATCCCATGCCCTAAACTCATCTGCCGCCAGCATCAGTCTCACCGGCACCATCCTATGCCAGCCTCTCCGGCGACATGGAACGACTGTGGCTCGCTGGTAGCGGCAGCGCACAGTGCGCTGTTCTCACGTCGTCGACCAAAACAGCGCTGTTCTTGCGCTGGAACGACGGCGTTCCAAATTGCAGAAATCTAGGGATTTATGGCGAGAAATTGATCGGGGAAGAAAAAAAAACAGAGAACCGAGTACTAATTTTTCATTCTGTAACAAAATTGGTAAGGAAAAATGCAAAACAAAAAAATATTCGGCCAAGAATCAAAATCAATGATTTCATGATTTCTTAAGAATTTGGAATAACCTGGCTCTGATACCAATTGTTGGTATTTTTCCTAATGTTGAGAAGTCTCAACGCATTTATCTGCTATCCAATTCTTAAGAAACAACAAGAACAAAGATTCGGAAGCGTACCGGAATCCATCGCTAGCAGCCGAGGATGATCTTCCAAAAGGTGCAGAGTTCCTTAAGTTTCCGCAGTTTTTCTGACGATGGGGATTCAGAAAAATAAATTTGTCGCTCTGCCTTTTGGGGACCATAACCCCTTATAAAGATTGACATAATTCTAATTTGGCCCCTCATCAAATTAGAATTATAAAATGGTATCCACATTTATAATTCATAACAAATATGCCCTTAAGTCAAATTCCAAATAAAATTTAGATCACAAATTTTGACTTAATAATATTTGATGACCATATATATTCATTAATTATATATGTGTAAATGTCCCTTTAGATGGCTCGGGATAACAGCCCCAACTTGGTCGACTCCAAGAGTGGGGAGCCTTATTGAGGAAGACTCGGAAGCGGGGCGGAGGCTTTCTATCCGGTTCGGATCTGATTTCCCCAACTCGGTATTCCCGCATCGGCTTGAGAAGGGAGTTTCGGAGGATTCGGCTCGATCCGGGCTCTATGACCCGTGTCGTTAAACTTGATATAGCCTCTCCTGGATTTGACTAGCCGCGCCCGACTCCTCGCGCCCATAACAACCCTTATTTTTAGCATTGTTATAACAACTATGATTAACTGCTACAATATTATTTCTTGCTTTCAATATTATTGTAGTAGCTACGATTAACTACTACATGTAGAGTAGCTGTTACAACATGTAACAACTAATATAATACTATATAATTTTGTACTAACTATTTAGTAGTTTCTATAATTATTTTATAGTGATTTGATGAAATTTAAATAATTTTGATTAAATTGATAAAGTGTATTTGATATAATAGTATTCTAGGTTTAAGATTTAGAATACAAAATTTTAGGATTTAGGATTTAGAAAGTTAGAGTTTATGTACATGTACTTAGTGACTTCTATAACTGTGTAGTAATTACTTAGTAGCTTCTATAATCGTTTAAAATAATTTTGATCAAATTAGTAAAAAGTATTTTGATATAATAGTGTTTAGGATTTAGGATTCAAGGTTTTAGGGTTTGCATACTTAGTATTTGTAGAACTATTTTAATGTACTTTTAATCAATTTAAAATAATTTTGATAAAATTTAAATAATTTTGATCAAATTAATAAAGAATATTTTGATATAATAATATTCAATATTTATGTTTTAGGATTTAAAATTTAAAATTTAATTATAATCGTTTAGTAGCTACCTAATAACAGTTGTATAGTAAGTACTTAATAACTTCTACCATTGTTTTAAAATGATTTTGACTAATTTAAAGTGATTTTGGTGAGGTAATTTTGATAAAGTTGATTTAAAATATTTTGATATAATAGTATTTTATATATAATAATTTTGATTAAAATAAAATAATAAAATTTTTATATTATAGCTACTATAATAATACTAAAATAAATGATATTTTAGATATAAAATATTTAATTAGGTGTCTTTTATTTAAAAAAAAAAAAACAAAACCGTTTTTTTTCTGAGGATTTGTATAATTTGAAAGGTCCTTTTAAATTTTAACTTTTTTTTTTCAATTAATTCTTCCACTAACGGTGTCTATTCCTCTGTAAACTTGATCATCAAGAAAAGTAACTTTGTAATTTTTTTTTTGTTTTCTTATTCATCAAGAAACCTTTCTTTTTATTCAACTGCTGTGAGCGTGATGAATTCGCCCACCTCGTCCATTTCGGTCCCCAGATCGCCGCGATCTCTTTTCCTCGGTCGAAATTTGTCGCTTGTTCTCGTCTTCGCTCCAGCAGGCGAAGATTAGGTACATCCTTTTCTTCTTTTCTCGTTCATCCAGATCTGTCGTGACTATAATTTCTCTTTGATCGGGCGTCTACTTCCATAATTCGAAAAATTACTGATCCAATTGCTGATTTGCTGTGTGGTTATCCCGACTCAATACCTTCTCTCTTAGTTAGGTGCTATGAGATGTATTTTGTTGTTAGTTTACCATCAGGGATGGTACCGTTTGCTGAAATCCCAAAGGCAGATCATGAAATAGTTTATATTCATTTCGTTAACTGAAAAGAGTTGTTCAAATTTTTGATTTTTTAAGATTTTATTTGCCATTACTGCCTGTGTAATATGTTCTTCACATTGTTCCTCAAATAAATACCAAGGATTTTTTTTCCCTCATCCTAATTTCTATTCTTCACTCAATTCAATCTGTTTTGGGTAAATTAAAGCAGATAGTAAACTCTTCCAGTAGATGGAGCTGGCTTAGAACTCAATTTAAGGAAGTTGGCTGGAGTTGACTAAGGTTTGAGGAGCTTGTTCCAGCTGAATTGCAAGTCCCTTGACTAATGTCGAATTGAGTTGGCCGAGGCGAGGGGTCTGGGTCCATGTGGTTCTTGGCTTTGAGTTGGATGTCTTGATCATGTTGGGGGTGGCATTTGATATGAGTATGGGTTTTTGGAAAGGGCTGTGTGGAAAGGGTTGATTTGCTGAGGTGGAATGAATGGATAGGAATCACTTGTGAACCAAAAAGGAGGTGTATGAAAAGTTCTTACTTAGGAATCACCATGAACCTTGGAAATTGCTGTAGCAAGTCATAAGACTAAAATCTCCGCAATGCTGCCTGCAATCCTCCTTTTGTAAGTCTCTGAGTGAGTGCCCACATAATGGTGGAGTTCTATGTGGCTGAGGTGCCTAGGTTGATCTAGTTTGTTTGTGAGGCACCTTGGTTGATCTAGTTTGTTTGTTTGGTTGCCTCAACCATTTGGCCAGCTTGATTGGAAAATAACTTCTCAGAATTCACTATACAAAAGCACATAGATCCAGTCCCATTATTGTAAAAATACCCAAAGGGACACCTGCCAGCATCTTGATTGTATGTAAAGATTAGAGGGTTGATCAATAAATGAATTACTATCATTAAATTATAGAACTTATTGTTAGTCAAGTTGACAAAGAATACAAAGTCAAGTTTAAAGGTTCAACAATTCAAAGTTTAACACCAATTGTATTTGGGATTTGCTTAATTGATGAATCTTGCACAATAGTCTTACAGTGTGAGAAAAGTATATCTAATTAAGATCACATAATTGTCTCGCAAAATGTAAGGTATTGATAAATTTAGGAGCAAGTCATACATAGTTGTTTAATTTGATCAAAGGAATGTCATTGCTAATATTCATAAAAGACTATTGATTTTAATTACTTGATCAAATTTGACAAATAAGATTACTGGTATGACTTTATATAGTAAATCTAAGATTCTTAAGTTCAATAAAATATAAGATGCATCTTTCTTCTTGACTTTCTCATATTGTTTTTTTTTCTTTTTTGAAATTATTTCCTGTTGACTTCGATTCGATGGATTCTAATGATCCGAGAAGTTGATACTTAAATTTTTGCTGATACTGATACTCTGACAACACCATGTTCTATATATCTCTTCCATTTCACAGATGTTACCGGGGTATAATTGCACTCCATACTCTACGGTCAACTTTGTATGCCTTCAATTCCATAGTTCTTCTCCTGCACCGGTTTACAACATCTGTTTGTTTGATGAATGTAGGAGGATTGAAATGGGGCTAATTAGGAGCAGTTTCTCATTTTTACTGGGTCTTGGTTGTGGTGTTTATATTACCCAGAACTATGAGGTCCCCAAGATGAAGCAGCTTGCAAGTAAGTGGCTGTCAAGGGCTAAGGACATGGAGGAAATCTACCGTAAGCCCAACAAAAACGATGACTGAATGCATCTTCTTAGAACAATTAGAAATCAACAAGAAGATAACCCGTTGGTCTGACTACTTGGATCAAAAATATAAGAGAAAAAAAATGGAAAAGCGATGAAAAGATATGCATAAATAATGAAATCTTATATAAAATTTTATATAATTGCAATTTTTTTTTAACCTTTCCATAGTGTGACAGTATTCCAGAGGTAAGTAGCCATCGGTGTTGCATGTGGATCGACCTGTTAAATGGTCGCGTTTGTGTGGGTCTCCTGCTGTCCATTGCATCTGGCAAATTATTTCCTTTGAGTTGTAAAATTGTAATGCCATAGACATTTCTGATTTGCATCTACCCCGTGGTTCCTGTAACACGTCATGCCTCCTTTTATATCCCGCTGAAAGGCAGGAAGAACAGTTGTTGACGGCGAATACCACGTTTATGAAATTTGAGTTATCTCTATTAATATTTTTTAAAAATATTTAATATTCTATCGTTTTCTATATTAAATTGACAATTAATGTACGGAAGGGGTCAAACGGGCTAGGCCACCCGTGACAAGCCTGATATACCAGTGAGTAAATGGTCAAATTTTATCATTTTAATTAGAACACTTTCCAATCATTTGAAGGTATATTGTTGGAATCTATTTAGCAGTCTAAAATTATCAAATTGGTCTCAATAAAATTTTTTTTTATAAGGAGGTAAATCGAGAAATTGCAATTGATCAAATTGGCCTCAATAAAATTTTATTTAAAAAAAAAAAAACTCATAAATACCGTTCACTTTGACCTCTCATCTTTTTTCTAACCAACTAACAATTCATTTTTTGTTCTCTCTAAACTCATATTCTCTTTATTCTCAATCATATTCTTTTAATTACTCATAACTTTTTTTATTAATCTCTATGTTTATTATATTATTTAGTTTATAATAATCTGTCTCTCTAATTTTTTAAAATTCCTCACAAGGTTCTAGTTGGACAAGTTGAACTATCTAGTCGAGGTTGGAAATGTTGAATTCACAAATGTAGATCCCAACCTATTTTGTAGCTACCCTGAGAGATCCAACAAACTTCAAGTTGACTCATCACGGAGTTAATACTCAAGTTGGCTCAAGTTGGTTGGAGTCATTCAATTGGTTGAAGGGAGATTTCAATTGATTAATGGTTGAATTGACTAAATAGTTAATTCAGGTTAAATTTCAATCTAACTAACATACACAATGTTTCTGCTTATGGGCAACACTCAATTGATAAGCATGACTAGTTGATTGCTAAAACACTAAGAATTAAAAAAAAAGTCATTGATTTCACAAGATTAACTGTGTCGAGTGAATCAAATGTTACATTAGAGTAATCAATTGGATAAAAGATTGATCAACTCAAGTAATTGTTGGGAGTTTGGTAATCAACCAGATACAAGTTTAGTCGACTTAACTGATACAATAAATCAACTGAGATAAGTTAATGGTTAATTACAACAAGTAGTTGTTGGAAACAAAAAGCCTATAAGAAGTCATTCAAGGGAAGTTTTTGGCAGCTTCCTTAGGCATTCATATGAGATTATTAATAAGCAACAAGTGAAAGAAAACCTAAAGAAGATCTCCATTTTGTAATTGTTTCTTATATTGTAAGATTATAAAATGTTTTTCTATCTCCAAAAGACATTCAAAAAAAAAAAAGAAAATATTGAAGGATTCTAAAAGTGACTCATTGTAGAGTCATAAGTCATAGAGTAAGAATTAAAGGTTTCAAACTATGTAAAATATAAGTAATTGTTTTTTTTTATGTATTTATGTCTCCATATTTTTATTAAGTTCTATTGATAAATTCTATTTGTTTACTGTTCCGGGGATAAACCAAGGGGCTAACCATGATCAGACCTGAGTCTGAGTTGGTCCCATCATAGGGGGCCCCACCCGTCAAATCGAGTCCTTAATTGGGCAAACATGTGCTAGCGAAGTGCGTCCATTCGGCAGGAGCCTAGCCGAATCCTTCCATTCGGCAGGAACCTGACCGAATCCTTCCATTCGGCAGGAGCCTGGTCGAATCCTTCCATTCGGCAGGAGCCTAACCGAATCCTTCCATTCGGCAGGAGCCTGGCGGAGTCCTTCCATTCGGCAAGAGCCTAACCGAATCCTTCCATTCGGCAGGAGCCTGGCCGAGTCTTTCCATTCAGCAGTCACCTCGCTGAATGCGTTAGTCCGGCCGCGTACTAGTTGACTCTCTTCACGGCTACTCACTGACCAAATCCCCCCTCTACCATGCGCTTGCCGCATCACCACCTCACGTGGCTTACACTTGTGTTCGTCATCAGTCCGGATTGACCACACTCCTCACAGTGTCCTGACCCACCTCATCATGATTTTCTGACAAGCCCACGCCCTCTATATTTAATGATACCTCTTTGCGGCATGCCCCGCTGCATTTTCAGATGGTGACAACATGACGCTTTACCGGCGATGGGATAAGGAACTCGATTATTTCTGCCACTTCATTAATCATGATGAGACATTCCTTAAATGATGACGTGACAGGTATGCACGCTCATCTCCTCTTAAAAAGACCACTCTCGACGACAGGTATCTCTCTCGAATTCTCACTATCTCTACTTCTTTACGCTCGAGCTCTACTGTTCATCTTCTTCCTCCCCTTGCCCTGACTTGATAGTCGAAGTGGTCGCGCCAGGGCATCCCCTGGCCTTCCTACTGACGATCTCTGTGATCGCAGGCTGTCCGTGAAGCTGTTGTTGTCCATCCTCTACTCCGGCGGAGTCTCTGGCGATCGTGAAGCTCTTACCATCTCTCTCATCCGCCACTGTTCCACGCCAACAACGAGGAGGTCTGGTGACGTGTCCTGAAGCAGTTCTCAACCGGAACATAATTTGGCGCCGTCTGTGGGAAGTTTTTGCCCGAATTTGAGATGCCGACGGACGAACCTCCCCAGCCTCCTCAACCTTACTTCGTCGCCATGACACAAGAAGATTTCGATAGGACGGTGGCTAATGTCGTTCTCGCAATTTTCAGGCAACAACAACAGCAACAGGTACCAGCTGGCCCCTCTAGACCCCCTTCCTTCTCTGCTGAAGCACCCCCGGCGCCGGCGCTGGCCCCGACCCCAGCCCGCTGGTTGTTTGAGCCCACCGAGTGTTAGGATTGGTTGGTTCGCTAGAGGGGGGTGAATAGCGTTTCTCGACTTTTCTTGTTCTTTTCTCTGCACAGAGATTAGCGGAAGCAAAAATATAAAAGAGAAAGAAAGAGATCAACGCTAACCCGGTTTGTTTACTTGGTCTCCACCTCCGCAGAGGTGACTAATCTAAGGATCCACACGCACGCACACACCCGATGCACTATGAATCTTCTCCTTCTCGAAAACCTCGAAGGCAGAGAAACCTTTACAACGCTTTAGATCTCCTCAAAACCTAAAGGATCGGTATCAGAGCGAGACCGCTCTTCACCGGACTAACCGCCGGATGAGCCATGATCTAGATCTAACCATGTGCTTTGAACCTTAAAAAAAACAAAGGAAGTAGGAGGGCTCGGACCATTAGGGACATGGTAGCCGGACCATGAGGGACATGACAGCCGGACCATGTGGACATGGCAGCCGGACCATGAGAAATGGCAGCCGGACCATGAGGGGCATGGCAGCCGGACCATGAGGGACATGGCAGCCGGACCATGAGAAATGGTAGGGGAGCTTCCAGTGGTCCTTTGTTTGAGGGGATTGTTGGGTTGCAAGGGTGCAAACATAGTCCCACATCTAAAGCACATAGAAAAGATCATGGGGTTAAAAGGATGGAAAGTATCTTTATTGCCATGAGGCCTTTTGGGGAGAGCCCGAGAGCAAAGCCATGAGGGCTTAGGCCCAAAAGCGACAATATCATGTCATTGTGGAGATACAGACATCCTTTTGGACCCAACAATCGCAGGCTGTCCGTAGAGCGTACTACAAGAAAAACAGTCATAGACATCGATTTTCCACCGGTGTCTATGAGAAAATCGACCGATGTCTATGAAGGCGCTGTAAAAGGTCTGACATTTTAGACATCGGTTTGTAACCGGTGTAGTATCAATTAACAACATCGGTTTGTAACCGGTGTAGTACCGATGTAGTATCACTCAAAGACATCGGTTCTGCAACGGTAAAAAACCGATGTAATATCTGTTTAACATCAAATTTAGCAACGGTTTTCGACCGATGTAATATCACTCAACGACATCGGTTCTGCAACGGTGTAAAACCGATGTAATATCTGTTTAACATCAATTTTAGCAACGATTTTCGACCGATGTAATATCACTTAACGACAACGCTTCCAAACCGATGTCATTGAATCTAAAACTGTTGTAATAACACTTTTTTTTATGTTGTTTGTAAATTATGATCGAGCAAGAGTACAAAATTATCATAATATTATAATTTTCACCCAACAAATCACAAATAGAAAAGCACCGATATATTTAATCACCTTAATATTTACAAATAACCAAAAGTAACTAACACAAATATTCTTCTTGCAACATATTACACATTCCCTCAACGTTTTCATCCCCAGAAGGATCACCTTCAGCCCCATCGTTCTCTTCCTGGTCTTCGACATCTTGTTCATCATCATCCTCTTCGTCCTCATCTGAATCACCATCATCCTTGTTCTCTGGCACAACTTCATTCTTGCTCTTTCGAAGTAGCCTTCAAAGATCTCTATAAAAAGTTTGGAATAAGATCAAAAGCCAAGAACTTTTGGCAGCAGCCTTCACAAAGTGCTTGCAAGAATCACAATAACAAAGTTTGATTCAGAAGTGGCCTGAGTGACAGAAATGGCCCGAGCAGAAATTTCAGTGCTGCAGAAAACAAAAACTTAATATTAATAGTTAAGTCCTCATATTTACATGACAGATACAATAATATTAGTAGTATCACACTATTACTAGTCGCTTCACATCAAACAATGTCCTCATATTTACACGAGCAAAATACAAAACTTAATGATGTGCAGTAATGAAACAACTCCTAGATAAA
>NW_027435326.1:0-2424 GCF_044706935.1 Curcuma longa
CGAAATACTTAATGTGCTAATTGAAGATGTGAAAACTAAAGTTACAATCAAAGAAGGTCAAGAGGAAGTCATATGACTTAGTCAACTTAATTCAAGCTTTGGATGGGCTTAAATAGCCACTTAAGTCTCATGTTTATGTAGTAATTATGCCATAAGCTTAAAATGGCTAAGTAGTCTACATAGACCTTTACTAAATGGGCTTTCTTTTGGCCTTTTAGGATTTTTTGATTACACATATATCTTTTGGCATACTAAATTGTCAACAAATGCAGGAAAATAACTACCAATAAATGCATGCACACATGCAGCACACATCACAAGTAACATGCATGGTCACTGTCTGCACTCGCCACCCCAGACACCCACATAGTGAACTGGTGCACCAAACAGGACGACTGCACACACTCCAACAATAGACCACTACACGTGAGTGGGGAGCGAGCACACTCCAACAATAGACCACTACACGTGAGTGGGGAGCGAGCACACTCCAACAATAGACCATTACACGTGAGTGGGGAGCGAGGAAAATATCTCAAGAGAGCTATCTAGCTGCCTAGTCATTATCTGCACTCAACATCCCCAAACACACACACAATGAACTGGGACGCATGACAGGAATCACCCACTCCAACAATAGACCAACTACACGCGAGGGGAGGAGCAGTATCCTAGGAGAGCTATCTAGCTGGTCTTAGTCGCACCCACATAGTATTATAATGCTCTCACTGCTGTACCACTATTACACAGTGATCAAGTGAGAGCCAACAACAACAAATGTTATGATGCTATCATGCTCAATTCAATAAGTAACAACTACATTTACCATGATATACTCAACATCAATCAGAATAAATCATCACAGATCAACAACAAATAATGAGACTATATTGATAGCACTAGATCATATCAAGGTCAATAGTTATGTATCAAGCAACGAGGGTAGTAAGGATAACAAGGTAGTAAGGATAACAACAGGATAATTAATAATAAATTTATAATAAATCATGCACTACAAACAAGACCTGTATTGCCCAAGTACAGGAGTACCCACCTGATAGAACGAATTATCAAAATAAGAAGAACCCCCCAATAACATCCTCCGTATATATATAGCAGGATCAACAATCAAGGTCCTGCAATTTGTAACATACAAAGACAACACCCACTAAATATAATATTATATTTAATTGTATAATAAAATAAATCCCCTAATCATCCTCACTTAATTTATCTTGATCCAATTAACACAACTCAACCCGATTAACCTAACCAAATCCCAATCAATCCAATTAACACAATTTGGCCAGATTAACCCAACCAAGTTCACTTAAAACCACTCAACCGGATCAAAAGCTAATCTAACCTCATCTAATTAGATCCAAAACTCATGCTAATTAAACACAAGTTAATATCATTTGCAAATTCCAACCGAATCCAAACCAACCAATTAGACCCGTGCCAATTGTTACATCTGGATCCAACTAACCTAATCACAACCTAACCACAACTTAACCACAACCTAATAAGATCCAAGCCACAAACTGATCAACCACTCCCATCAGAAATCAAACTCTAATATACTCAACAAGAAATCCACAGAATTCACCACTGATAAAAAACTAGCTGAATTAAGAACACTTACTTCAAATTCTTTCTTCTCTATTTGGGAGAAACAAGATCTCTCTATTTCAGAATCGCTGATCTTCTTTCATGTAGTTGGCAGAGCAGACGCAGGCAATCGCTAGCGCAGAGCAAATTTACGGAACATAGGCGACAATCGAACGGAGGTGGGATCACTGATCTTCTTCCACGCAGTTGGTGGAGCAGAGGCAAGCAATCATCGGCGTAGAGCAAAGACACGACCTCAAAATCATGGTCCGCTAAATCGCAATTCACTATGAGTGAAGAGCGAACGGCTGGCTAGGTCGGGCGGAGCTAGAGCGCGCTATGGTCGGCGAGGTCAGAAGCACGCAACGACCTACAGAGTTTCTCCTCCAAAATCGGCAATCGACCAGCACTCCGTGGATGGGGAAAACTGCAGATGACATCGTGGTTTGGGCGAAGAAGAAGGAAGAGTTGCGGCTTAAAATAGGGTTTCAGGTTAACCAAAATGACTAATTAATTGGGCTAATGGGTTGATTGGGATGGTTTAATTGGGGGTTCAATAGTAAACCCAATTTACAACCCAAACCCATTAATAACTTAGGTCTTAATTGATTAATCCAACCATACTTAATTAGGGATAATAGTTAACTTAAACATGGATTAATTCCCCCTTAAATTTAAAATATTTATAATTAAGTCCAAATTTTTTCGTATCTTACAATATATATGTGGCCGTCACCCCCTTTATTTATTATAGCTATAGGGTGACCAAAAAACCCTAAAAGGCCAAAAGAAAGCTCATTTAGTAAAGTCCTA
>NW_027435327.1:0-8662 GCF_044706935.1 Curcuma longa
CGTATACGGTATGTGATGTTCTCACTAGCTCCGAATTGTATCCGTACTTCCGCGTCATTATCATTCGCTCCTTATGTTGAATTACTGCAGCTTTTCTGCTCCCTTTGATTATCAAAGCACACTTTCTATATCTTAGGTGTAGGCGCTTCCCCGGCTAGAAGGAATGCTGCGATGAATCTCTCTTTGGTGTAATCGACGTTGCCAATCTCAGACCAATGTCGCAGATCGCCGCTCGATTCTTTGAATAGAAAAGAAAGCCCACTCCTGGTTCTATCAAACCACTCAGCCACTTAGCTATACTCCTCTTTTCAGTCAAAGTGCCTCACGTCGTTTCACTCGTACCTTGAACCTAACCAGATCGAGAGTTTTGACGTACGCGTAAATACCATTTCATTCGCAGCAAATTACTGGTATTACGAACTTAATATATATACGGGGTGTACCTGATATGTACGTTCTCTTTTTAGGTTTTATAAATTTGAAATTAAACCCTCACTTATTCTTCCCTCGATTTCATTGATATACCAAAAGGTTAGATTTTAATATAAAGATAGAGCTTTACAATGTAAATGCACTAAAGTGATCCCCCCCAGTCTCACACTTCGTTCCTCAGCAACAGATCTAACGTGGTGTACTACTCTTCCCTTTCTGTCTGGCACTTCGCTTCGTTCCTCTCCTCAGTGAAACCCTATGTCCGGTTCCAGGCACCGAAAGCAACTAGTTCAAAGTCTCTCCAGCGTGAGTGGTTGAGTTAAATTGAATCTCTTCTTTATATACCGATAATTTCGCTCGCTTTCAAGTTAGGAGCGAATGATAATGACGCGCGAGCCATACATATAAGTTCTAAGGAGAGGGCAAAAGATGGCTAAGAGCTCGAAAGAATGGATTTAGCGAGGGGGCACCAGAGGAGGAAAGAAGGAAGAGTGAGTTCTTACTAAGCTAAAAAATCTTATCCGAAGGAAGAAGCGGATGTGCATTTCATATCGCCAGGCTACACGTTATGAGAAGAGAGGGGGTCGCACATTATACATGATTCTTTGATATGAACTATCTTTCATCACATCAATGTGCGTCATCGGGTAGTCTCATATCTTAAGATTGGGTATATGGAGGATCCTCAATTCGCATGAGCCCTGATTAAGATAGACATGGGAGCTCAGAAGAGAACTGGTGGATAAGACCATTATATTTATAATATAAGGAAGAGAAGAAAATGCGAATAGCTTTTAAACATTATTTTTCTTTATTGAAGAGATTAAGATCAGTCGTATCTAAGACGATATTGATATAGTGTTTTTTGATCGAGCGCCGCCCGAGAAGAGCTTAAAAAGAGTGGGCTTCGGTCCCTGAAGTCGGTCTATAGTCGCCCTAAGATCTCTATCTCTGAGCTCCAGATATTATCCAAGAGAAGATTAGTCATATCATATGCTTAACACATCCATCAACTTCAATGGGTCAAACATGAGTCTGGGAGGAAGATTATTGCCAGGAGGAATCGATTTTTCACAATGTTTTTAGTTCGCACTCACCCCTTCTTACCTAAGGGAACCCCCTTTTTTCATGTAATTTGCTCCTAGGGTACGTTTTATGTCAGAAGTGCACCGGGGAAACGATAGAAGTCCAAGATTTGGGAAAGAACTTCAAGGATATATAATAGCTCGCAACTATACTGGTAATAATTTCCACGGAGAGGGAACCCAATTGAGAATGACGAGAACTTCCATATCTTTAATTGAAGTTTAGGATAATTAATAGCTCGACCCACAGGGGTAGAGTCAATGGTGTACCATTTACGACTGATAGGGGGGGAAGAAAAAAATTGTAGTATTCATAGTCTTTTTTTGAGTAGCCATAACTACTCTTGCTTTGGGGACGAAAAGTGCATTTCTTAAAGTCAAAGAGCGAGTGATAACATATTATTAGGGGTACTTTTTAATCACTATTGCCAATCACAGGAGGGGGATGAAGCAAAGAAAGAGTTCCTTAACTAATTGGAGAGTGAATTAAATAATTCAGGGGAGGAGGACATAAAAGATATGATAAAGACATTAGATGAGGGTAAGGATAAGAGGTGTGACCTCCAATATAAGACGCGGGGGAGGTAAATCCATATAATATATGAATGGAATTAGATCTTTCCCAGTTGTGAATTGCCATTAACCATTATAATTTCATCTTAGACTTGGTTCAATTGGCTCTTGTGAAGAGGGAAAACTACGAAAGACCCACTCTAATAGCATTCACTAGAGCAGCATGGGAAGCGTTCTAACATAACGACGGGGAGCGAGGGTGGACCAAAGCAATGAACGACTCTTGCTGGGCCCTTCTTTTAGTAATTTTGCGAGAGGGATCAATCCGAAGGCCACTTAGAATCTTTCTTTGACGACTTAAATCCGAGGGCGCCAACTAATCTTGTCTTTTACAACTACTTATCTATTCGTCTTTCTTTTACGACTACTTTTAGTAGAGTAATAATACAACTCAGATCAAGATTAGACTCTCCGATGACTACGAAATAAGGATTTTCAAGCAACTTTAGAGCTCGAATCCCATTTAGGGGGAGGTACGAGGTACGAAAAAAGTGCTCGACTCTAAGGTATAGGGCCGATAAAGATCAAATAAAAGAGTGTTTCGGGATCGCGAAAATAAAGAAAAAAAGTCCAGATTCGAATTTAAAATGATTTTTATTTAATTAAGTTAAAGAAAGTATATGAATATAAATGAGCAGTTTGGCTTCTTTATTGTTCGCGGCTCCGCCCTTGGATAAAGTAGAATCATTCAATTAATGTAACTCGTCTCGGTGACTGGGTCCGCCCTTATGGGAGATCAGTGCTTTCCACCCGGATCGCACAAACCAGGGATTCTTAATTTCGCTAGGCAATTTTATCTTAATCACATTGATGGAAATCAGACACAGAGGGTAATAAAGGGCCTACTAAAGGAGAGGGATCGACCTAAGGGGATAGTATCCAATAGTGAGACCATAAGGAACGACTCAATGGCGCAAAGCCTATAACGACTGAGGGACCCTTGTCTTTATATGCATTCTATCGTTCGTGACCTCGGACACAGAAAGAAAAGAAAAGATATGAGATGCACTCATGTAATTACTAATATGGACCAGGACCAGTAAACTTGAAGTTATGTTTTATGCCCCACATTTTTTATCGTTCGAGTCTTATTATGTTATGATTCTGTCGTTTTGAAAAAGAATTTAAATTCTTCAGCAAATATAGTAAGGGGCTATAATTTGTTGCATGTGTTAAGCATAAGGGATCCACTGATCTGAAGTTAAGTTGATGTATGCGTTAAGCATATAGTTGAGACTGCTCCTTTATAAGAAATCGCACTCCTTCTTTATCGTGTACTTTCTAGTTCTCCCTCTTAGGCTAAAGAAAAAGTGCACTTATCTTTTAGTATAGTGCTTGGTGACTCAATTCGAATATAAAGAAAATGGAATGGAAACTGGATGCGTTGCTCCATTGGGCTGAGTTTTTATCGAGCCACTTGAATTAACTGAGGTACAAAGTGAGTGAATTCCAAGGATGAAGATGATTCAATATACAACTCGGATTAAGAGCTAAAATATCTAGAAGGATCAAAATTCAATCATCTTAGATACTTCACACTTACCCATTCAAAGGTGCTCCAATTTTAATGGGCGAAGCGAACGAGAGAAGAAGAATGATGTGAGGGATTATATGAGGGGAATTAGTAATGTACCAGTCTTTCGAGACTAAACTGAAAAAAAATTTAGGTACATAAATTGTATCAAGGTCTTTTGTTCGCGAGGTTCTTTAGAAAGTTACTTTTTTTTGATATGGGTCTTTTTTATCAAGAAATACTTAATATAGTGCCATAGTTTATATTATAAGTATGAAAGCATTTGGGGCATCTAGGTCTCTCAAGTACGAGACCCAGGGTAGGTGAGGACAATATGAATAACTGAATAGAGATTGCAACGGGGGCATTCTAACTAGAAAGTGTTCAAGGCGGCCCTGTATATATATTTGGCGTAAAAGAAATATTAGTTGGGGCCCCCTTCCATTTAGACCCCTGAATGAACTACTGATGCTGAGGGACTCACTTAGTCTTCTGTGGGGCTACTTATAATTCATATAATATCAGATAACAGAGAATCCACGTTTGCTAGGTTATTATGAAAAGCACTAGTGAGCTTTGGAAGCCTCTCGCATACTAAACAAATGTATATCACGTACTAAACAAATGTATATAATAAGAACTGGTTAAAGGCGCACCCCTCAATTAGCCCCATCTTTCGAAGCCATCTTTCTTTATAAAGTCATCCCCTTGCAGCCAATGGTCGAGACCTCAGCTAGACTTGAATCAGTCTTCGTTCGCTCCTTCGGAGTCCTCCCTAGTTATCACATAAAGAGCCACGTCGCTATGCTCGTACCGCGTAGTGGGTTTCAAGCGATCCCTCATCTATACTATTCTTTAGGCCCTCTCACCTCCGCTCTAGCAAATGAGAGTCTCAGTCTAATTTAGAAGAAAGATTAACTGCTTCCGCAGGCCATTTCATTTACGACTAGACTTAATTATATTATATGACGATTCAATACGTAGACAGATCCACAACTAGGATTTCAGTATATTTTGGCCCTAACAACTCACTCTCTGGAACAATAACTAGGAAGACTCATCTATGTTATTCTCATTCGATTCGCCCATTGATATTGATATTTTATATCTGTTTTCATTTTTATATCATTTTTTCATGGCTAACATTTATAGTATATCAGATGATATCATTTTATCCCTATAGATTATAGAGCTCAGAATTACATTAATTATATAAAGAATAGAATAAAAGACGAATGGTCTAAAGAATAAAATAAAAGACTCATATCGGAATGATTGTATATCAAATCCTTCCCAAATGGATAAGACTCTGTTCTTTCATTCCTTTTTTTCTCTTTCAAGCTCTGGAACTGAAGGAGTTAAATTTAAGAGAGAAGAGAAGTAGAAGCAATATGCTTAACACATGCTACTTCATAATTCATTTTATTTTTCAAAACTTAACTCCCCTGGTAAGGAATGTTTTCAGTTAGCTGCCCCAGGTTTAAATAGCTATTAGGACTAAGGGGGGGGCTCATGAGGTCAGTCCGAGAAGCATATAGGAAGCCTCCGCTATTATTATAGAAGAGTTTAGTACGCGAGAGGGAATAGAATAGCTCGACTGTAAAGGAAAGAGTCAAGACCACGTCGCTCTCGCAGCAACAGGTCGTGCCTGCAAAAGTAGTAGTTCCTAAAATATATACAATTGTATAAATTGCTACCCTGTATATATATAATATAAATTATGCAAAAGAAGAGAAAGCCCTAAAATCAATATAAAGGAGATAAATAGCCCCAAGAAGATAAATAGCCCCAAAGGCGTAGACTATATGTATATAATATAAGATAAGTACCTCGGCTACGCAGAGGCATATAAATAGCCAAAGGGGCTATTTACGACTAAGTAGACTAATCCGCCTGTATATAATATAAGTTCCTCTGCTATGCAGAGCAGATAAATAGCCAAAGGGGCTATTTACGACTAAGCCCCTAATATAATAATAAGTCGAACGCACTTAATTAGAGTTGCGACGTCTTGATTCAGGCCTCTCTGTGCCTTTCTATTCCAGCGGCTTCGTTGACTTGACTTGAGAATGTAATGTGATAAGAGGCCCCACTCTACCTCTTCACTTGTTCGAGCGAATAGAGGGAAAAAAAGAATTAATCCCTGTTGAATATAAATTGCATAATTTAGTATGCATTTTTCCCTTCTCTATTCCTCTATCGCATCTGCTGTCCTTCGCTACTTATCAGGTTAGCCTTGGCTATCTGGGCAGCTCCTTAGATTGACTGACCCTGACTCGTGTACCCGTGCTAACGCAATCTTGGACTCTTCTTCTTTCTGGCGATCTGAACATCTCAGGCCCACGACTCTTTGCCTCATTTGAGCCCTCTTTTGAGTGCTCTTTTGTCTTCTTAAAGCGATAGCGACGTCGACATCTCACTATATAGATTATCGTCGAGGGCTTTCCCACTCTTTCTAACCCTTTGGATGCCGATCCCGGAATTGACTATATTAGGGGCGGTAAAGGCACGATGTGCCGATTACGTGCGAGAATGGGTCTGTGACGCATATGCGGACCCTCAATAGCACCATCAGGAATCGACAAGTAAGGACAGTGGTATTCTCACGCAAATGGATCGACACTGGCTCGAACACTTCAAGTGAAAAGGAATGCTTCGATAAAAGCACTGAAAGGACTAGATAGTGCGAGCACGATAAAAGCACGTGCCACTTCACGAGCTTCTATTTTCCGGCAAATCGAAAGTGATATTTCTCTTTTGAGGCAGAATTTACTTTTATATTGGGGCTCAATTATCGAACGACATCCAAAGGGTATGAAAGAGGGCGAGGCACATTCCGTGCTTTTCAGCCATGAGTGTAACTAGCACTCAAATTGCATCCTCTTAAGGAAGCCGAATTTACTTTTATATTAGGCTATAATAAATTTAAGAATATTTGAATGAAAGCATGCTTTAGTGGGTCCTTTGACTCCTTGTGCCCTAAAATATATAAATTCCGCAGCAATAGTGAGGGGACCCGAAGCAGCAGACGCATTTTCCCAACTCTGATTCAGAGCCCAACAGAATCAGACTTAGAAGATGATTAGGGCGGAGAAGAATAACTTTTGTTGAACCCTTTCCTCGAGCTTATATTATAGTAAGTTCGGCACACTTGAGACTAGAGGTTCTCGTCCTGAACGAATATCCCTAGCTCCTCCTAGCCTTTCTCACTAGTAGTGAATAGTCAGTCATTATATAATTTACGTCGGCGTTATTTCATTCGCTCCTTCTTATCTTAGCCGAATCCTGCACTCGCAGCAGCCGACCAGTCAATCCTTGTCCCTTGAACGAGACGTCGGTGCCCTCCTTCCTCAACCTTGTCATATCAAATAAAGAATACGTACCCATCCTACTCCGCGCCGCCTATGCCTATCGGCCTCTTCATACTTCCCAAGGTGACTGACCCGTTAAGTATTGGTCTCAAGTGAAAGGCTAAGCGATCCAGTTCATGCGACTCGTCAAGTCAAGCAAACCTAGCCCTTCTTATCTCCTTTTCTATAAGTAGTTGCACCTAGAATAGAAGTAAGGACTGAATTAGTGGTGCGAAGGGAAACTCGGAATCAATTGAAAGGTCCAAAGGAAGTAGGGCTCCGAAGGAGTGGTAGAAGTTTGATGTCGAGATCGGCAGAATTTATATTGATTTTAGGGGTACTTATATTATATACAGGCCAATAGAGATTGTAGGGAGTCGCAAAGGGGAGCTTCTTCCCGTCTAACTCACTCGGACCTCTCCCCTTTCTATGGACCATGAGCACGCCGGTAGACTCCACTCCCTTTCCCAAGTCTTATTGAGCATAGCAGTCAGGTTCTGGGCAGACCTCTACCGCTTAACTCTCCTTCGCTCGTCCCCACACCCCAACCGAGTGATTCCTCTCCTTCTTCCACACCAACCACCTATTATCCGATTCTTCAGCACACCTCCAATCACGATAGGCACTCCCCCGAGAATCCTTGATTGGAGATCGTATCGCTATTCAAAACTACGAAAGATCTCCTTCTCTTGTTCTGTGCCCTCTCGGACTCTTGCATCAATGACTTTAGCCCAATTTACTTTTAGATTAGGCTATAATAAATTCAAGAATCAAAGTCCTTATAGTAGAGCACAGGACCCTTGCGCGACAACCTTTGATGATAGAACTAGCATTCCTTCTCGCCTCTCTTATAAGGCAAAGGCCCTAACCTCTGCTCTGAGACTCTTTTCCCCTCTCTTCGGCCGCTCTATCTTGGACTATTCTCAGAAAGAGAGTTCCTCTAACTAAAGGCTTTCTCAGATGGACGGAGCTCTTGAGCAATTGTACGAGTCTGTCCTCCTCCCACCCATGCATGATTCTCGTCGCGTGTCGTGTAAAGACTGGGCTCTACTATAATTACTTTTATTCTTGAATTTATTATAGTATGGCGTCCGGATCCGACTCTACTGACTGCATTTGCTTCCTCACCTTACTAGACATCTTATGTTGAATGCGGAATTTATATTTTTTTTAGGCCGTTTATATTTATTTTAGGCAGTCGATAATCTCTTCTCTTGCCCGAGACCTTTAATCTCACTCTTCCTCAATTTACTTTTATATTAGGCCCACCGAGTTCTCCCTTTCCTTCGTTGTCCTCTCCTTCTTATACTCGCGCTCTCGTTCGCACCTCTCCAGCTCTTTTCCAATGGGCAGGTACGACCCGAAGGTAGAGTCGTACTTCATGCCTCACACTCTCTTCAAGAAGTGGGCTAGGAGATCAGCAAAAGCGGGTAGATAGGGGCCTTCCTATTCTTGCGGCTACTTCTTCTACTTCTAGTTATTTATCCACTAGGAAGAGTTCTCTGAGCCGGGCCCACTCGATCAATAAATTCATTACTTGAAAGGCTCACTACCTATACCCTCATTTCTGCTTGAGTTGACCGAATGCCAGAGAGAGGTCGGGGTCCATTCATATACTTTACTCAAAGTTCATGCTTCTTAGAAGAGGGAATGAAAAGAGTAGTTCTTCCACCCTAATATAAAAGTAAATTCTCTAGAGAGCGTCATGG
>NW_027435328.1:0-5482 GCF_044706935.1 Curcuma longa
GAATGAATTTGCCTGTGAATATGTTACCTTTCTTTAGCTATATAAGGCATTGCCTATTTTAGAATAGTACTTCATGGCATATAATAACTGACACCAGATCTTTCTCTTGGACAACTACTGGAGCAACTGGAACTGACTCGTTACCCTCACTCTCCTTTCCACCATCCGCTCCCTTTTCAGTAGCAGCTTTGTAAGTCCGTCGCTATAATAATCATAATCAGTCGCTATAATAATCATAATCATAAGAACTCGTAACTCAAATATAGTAAATTCCCTATTGGGAATCACCACACTTAATAGATGAATAAGGAGAGAGCTGAAGCGCAACTTCAAACCATAACTGAATCAACTTGAACATCTTAAACTGTACCTAAGATTAAAGCAAGTACGCAAGACGGAAGAATAAGATATTAGTAAGGTAAGCGAAGTGGAACCCGTGAGCGTGAGCTTGAATGAAAGATCCGCAACCGTAGACCGGCTTGGCTGGGACCGAAAGGGCCACTTAACTAATAGTATAAGTAAGAGTAGTATAAGTAAGAGTAGTATAAGTAAGTAAGAGTCCATTCATTCAATGCGGCATTTAGCAATACAGAAGATCTTTATATACCACTCGCTACTTTCATCAAGGAGTGTAGCTGAGTGGAGCTGCAAGAGGAAGAAAACATTAAGAATCACGGTGCCAGAACGATGTGTGTCTTTATACCAGAACTACAAGTGCTAGCTACTATGCACTACTCATTGAGTCTGCTCACTTTGATAATGAACTCGAACTCAGAAGAAGAAGGATAAGACTCCGCCAAATATATAGTAAGGGCCTCTTTCAACTGGACAAAGAGCAAAAGCAGCAACTAAAGCAACGGGAAGAGATTGAACTCGTCTAGCGGAGGGCACAGATTCAACTATAAAAGCAACAGGGTATCGACAGATAGCTCGACTGATCAAGAGTTCATTAGTTTATGCAGCAGTTCTAGGCCTAAGCTATTGAAGGCTCTTCAGGGCTAGTGCGTCTTAGGAAACTAATGGAGGTCAGCGATTGATTGATTGAAGCAGCAAGAGACATTCATTCCAGATTCGAGGAGACTCTTTATCAAGAAGCAAGCATTCTTCTGTTAACGTGAATAGAATTTCTTTATATATAAAGAAGGAAATATATAGTAAGGGTCGGAATTTATATTTAAGGAGACTTTTTACTAGTCCCGGATTAGTCGTAAATAGCCCCTTTGGCTATTTTTCTCCTCTGCATAGCAGAGGTACTTATATTATAGTAAGGCGGATTAGTCTACTTAGTCGTAAATAGCCCCTTTGGCTATTTATATGCCTCTGCGTAGCCGAGGTACTTATCTTATATTATATACAGTTAGTCTACGCCAAAGGGGCTATTTATCTTCTTGGGGCTATTTATCTCCTTTGGCATATTAATTTCACTCGCTTCCTGCTTTTCTATTCTTTGATCTTATGCTCCTTCTTTCTGCTCGCTTACAATGGGACAGGGGAAAGTAGTATGACCGATTGAGAATGGTCTGGTCTGTCTTGCAATGAATTGACCACAGGGGGACTCAACTATGCTTATGCTATCCCACGGCCCTCTCATCTGAGGTTGGCTCATAAGGTCCTTGGCTCCGAAGTGGGACAGGCAGTCTTACCATGTCTAGTCCTATGAGGTGAGGGAGTCCCTCTGATCGATCACTTTCCCGTCTGATCGTACTCCCCATGCTTTCGAACTCTCCATCGTCCTCGGCTATGCGACCGGCACTCAACTCCCACTAACAAGGGTGGCCGGAACGATCGCATGCCCACTGCGTCGTCCTAACTAACCTTCCGATAGCTGCCTGGGATTCTCTATCACTGCCTTTCTGGGAGCAGCCTCCGTTAACCGCTTCGCACCGAAGACTCTGCCTAGTGCCCGGTAAAGCTTCTACTCCTTTATTATATAAGCTCGTCCCCACACCCCTTCAGATCTTCAGTGAGTTATTCTTGATCTTGAATTATCCGTTGTCAAGTGGTTAAGTCAGAGCTCTTGTCAACTCTGATCTTGGTAGGAAACTCTGGGTAGTCTTCGGAGTAGAGTGAGGCGGGTAGGATAGGCAGATGAGAGGCAGTGGGCAAGAACCTTGCCAGGTGGGCTCCTTTCGTCCCGCCTAAAATAAATATAAATCGCTGGTCGGCAAGCATAATAGGTGATGCTTCTTTGCAATCCTTAGTCAAATCACGACTCCTATCTATTATAATTAAAGTCAGTCTGCCTAAAATAAAGATAAATTCCTACTGTATATATATTGGGGATGTCGAACCCATGAGACTGAGGAAGGTGATCTGTCAACCGCTGCCTCTTAGCACCCAAGGACGGTTTCTGCCGCTAGCGCTTATTCAACGGCTCATCTCTGACGCTACGCACAGCACCTTGGTCGATCCTCTCCCCAACCACGTTCCACTAATCTGATCTTGGTTCTACCTACTCCTTCGCCACGTCCCCTCACCATCATTAGCACGGGTCGGGTGGAAGATTAGCATTAGCCGGGCCCACTCTACATCATTCTACAAGTGGGTGAACTTCGCTCCTTCACTTCATTTGATTGGTCCTTCTTGCTCCGTAGCGGCTTTATTGCAGAGATCGCGCTGTCGCTTGACTCTGCCCTCTCCCTTTCTTTCCTTTATTATAGAACAAAAGAATGGAACTGAATTGATTGCTTCGGAAGCGAAATCTTTGCAATCCACCTACTCACCGAGTCCGGCTTTCCTCCTTGTAGAGCGGGACTGGTGGAGCACCCATGTAGGACTACTGAACGAGCCAGACTAGTGGTCTTTCTTCTACTCTTTTCTCTCTTAACCGACCGAACCTTCCTATCACGGATCTCTGGCCCTAAAATAAATATAAATTCCTCAGCAGCCAGTTTAAGTCAGGGAACTCGCTCCGCACCTCGCTCTCTGATTCGGATGAGTATGCCGCTTCGGATTGCAACGAAGGGGAAATCTGCTTGCTTCAGATGGATTGCAGAGCTCTGCCCACCTTGACTCTGCCGTGAGCACCGCTCCGTGGGATTTTGATTCCACGCGACGAGTTCATTTCACACCCTTTTTTTTATTAGAACTCCACCATTTCGATAAGAAAATGAAAAGATAGCAGTGAGCGAAATAATAGTGGCGCAGGACGATTCAATAGCAGTGCGCTAAACTATACTATACTCAAAGCAGTTCCTCAACCATAACCATAGCCATAGAATGGAGACCAGTTCGTTCGCCTCCCGTTGGTCGCCTTGGTCGCTCCTCACAGTCATCGGAAGTTCAGTCCTTCATGGCGGTCGAGTCCTAAATATATATATAGTTGCACTTTATCCCTTTCCCCCCTTTTCTCTCTGGCCCTATTGCTAGTCGAATTCTTCACCTCCCTCTTCTATCTGTCTCTAGCCCTATTGCTCCTCACCTCCATCCCACCTCCTAACACTGGGTCATATATCCATCCCGTGTGATCTGACTTAGGAGTGTCGGTCGTGAGCTGATTGATGATGAGCGATTCCCCCTGATCGCATAGCTCCTTCGCTGCCCTTTCTTTGGTCCACTAGGCTTCGCACCTTCTCTTCTGGTAAGCGGGGTATAAATGGCTTAAGGTCGGCGAACCACTTAAATAAGGTTGGGCTCTGCGGTCGGCTCACTATTCGAAAGCTGGTCTGGTCGGTCGGCTCACTGAACTAATATTAAGGTCGGTCGGCTCACGTGTCAATCAAGCAATGGTGTTCCTCGGAGATCGCATGCCGCTCGTACTCAAAGCACCGGTTCCCACATCACTGACTCAGCTGCCAGGGATGGCCTAAAATAAATATAAATTCGGGGGAAAACTCTCATAAGCTCGTCCCTTCTCTCTAAACTTGAGTTGAGTGCCGGTCCTCTCGCCCAACTTTGATTCCGCCTTCACGGAACGGGTCACTAACGCTCTACGTCGCCTCTTTTGCTTTGATTTCGCAAAGCTCTTAGAAGCCGCTCATTCCGCTCGCTGGGTCTAGGTCTGCGTTCTCTGCCGCGTGGCTCTTCTTGTTAGCTCTGACACCAGGCATGAGCTGAGCTTAGGCATGCGATACCATCAGTGGGATAGGCTTCTCTGGCAAGGCTTCTTCCCGCGGCCTATTGAGATTCTCCCTCTCGTTCCGCACCTCCATCGCTAACTGATATAGCCATGGTTCGGTCAGAGGGACGAGAGCATAACGACCCTTCCTTTCTACCCCGGCTCATGTGTAGTTCTTCGTTCGCACTACAGAACGCGTTATTTCATTCGCTCCTCTTTCCGGTAAGACCGCTCCGTGGGAATCGCCTCATTTAATGAACTGGTCTCGCTCCGAAGATGAAAACTACTGTCTATAAATAGAGAAGGAATCGAACCCTGGTGGATTCACACTTCGGATGGGCTGGCTCCGAGGTCGCTTCCCCGTCACCTCGTCTGGTCGAACCTATTAGAGTTGTCTTGGAAGGTCAACCCATTCTCTTATTCAATATGATGGATGAGCCCGACCCTTTTTGTCGATTGCACCCCGAACCCCTGCCGCACCTGGTCTGCTTAGTTGAACGAGCTGGTCGAGGTTGGGTTGAGTTCCGTTAGAGCTTTTTAAAAGAAAAGGTGGCTCCACCATTAATTCCGCTACGTGGGCTACTGGCCTGTGAACTAGGAACTATGCCTCTATGCCTGAGACTCCAATCTCTATCTATACCAATAAACGCATAGTGGGCTTCTCTGCCCTTTTACTCAGTTTCACCCGCTCCCCGTCCCCAGGCATGAATAAAGAGAAGCACTATCCCAGCCCGGCTCATAGCAGCAAGTAAGGAAGCAAGGCGACCATAGGGAGGCTCACTGGTTTATCAGGAAGCAAGGTCAGGCTCCGCGTAGCTTCATTTGGCTGATTCCCCTCCCGACCTACACTCACATCAGCCCTTATATTATAGCAGTGCTCTTTCGATAGCTTGAGAAATGAGGTGCTACGCGCTCCCGACTCGTGGTCCGAACTCGAGGTCGGCGTCCTACCTATTGACTGCGTACCCTTTTCCCCTTGCTATGGTTTGTTCGCTTCTTTAGCGTAGAGCTCAGCTTCCTCAACTCACATCTGCCAAGACTCACTCCACTTGATGAGTTCTCGAGGGCGAAGGCCACTCTTGCTGAGTTCTCGAGGGATCCCCGTCCGCCTAAGGATCTCTCAAAGCCTGGGACCTCTCACCGCGTACCCACACCCGATCCGGCAAAGTTGAGCTATGCGAAATCTTTGCAATCCATTAATTCTCGACACCAAATTAAAGAACTAGACCTTTGAATTGAGATCTTTAAAGCCAGCCTATTCTCACTAGCGGTGAAAACCAACTCCACCATTAATGGAGCTCCGTAGGCTTGCTTCTATATCTATAATATAATAGCTTTCCTCTCCTCACCTTGTCCACAAAGCACCGATCCGTGGGTTCATCTCTACTTCGCCCGGCTTCTTTCTTCGCGGGGACTGGGGGAATC